>NC_056734.1:55597637-55627637 GCF_019279795.1 Protopterus annectens
CAAGTATACTACCTGATGTGCTACTAACAATCCAAGTAGACTTTGCATAAACAGCACTAAACTTCTCTATTCCTGAAGAACTGTGCAGCAGAAGAAATCAGGAAAAAGCCAAACTTTATTGGGAGGTGCAAAAGCCCAAAAGTGGGGACACATTTTTAAGCATTGTAAAAGCTTAGAAAGTTGCTAGAATAAAATGTTATGTTACCATGTGTTTTCTAAAAGATAGGAAGACTGAAACTTAAATGGCTATCATTATTTAGCAAATTCAGTTCTCACTGGTTTGCTAGAAAACCACAAACTTTATTTTATTTTTATTTAACATTTGTTTACTAGGAAAGTCCATCTTGCAACAAAGCTAATTTATGCAGGCAATATCACTAAAGCACACACCCTCTATATGCAGCAATATCACTAAACTAACATGTGTGACCAGAAAAAAATGGAACATGAACAATATCACTGAAGAGGCATCTCTGCACAATCAGGCACATTTACATTAACTTGTGCAACATCTCTGACTCATTGTTCAGAACTTTACCTAGCAATCACATGACAAAGAGATAAAGTGTTTTGATGGAAGATGAAGACTTTATTATGACCTCTTTAGAAGCTTGGCTACAAGCAAAAAGAAAACTGTAGCTGCTGCACAATAAAACCAACCCTAGTAGAAAATGGATATATCCTTAGAAAGATCATTTTTAAGACAAAAACAAGGGGCATTTTTATCAAGCTGTGTACAACTTCCCAAAATACTACAATATAGTAAAGTACGTTCATGTGCTAGCCATCTAAATGTGCATGTATCATTCTCTTTTGGCTGCCCATTTACCTGGTAGTCAAAATAACGGGATAGATTGAACTGAACAAGAAAATCTCACTCATTTAGATGAGGAGTTGTGAGCTAGGAGTTAGTAAATGTAGTCACTGTACAACAAAAATTATTCCATTTCAAAATACTTAAACAAAATCAAGGTAATATATATGTAAAAAGGCTAGCACATAACTGCCTAGAACACTGGTGTGTGCAGTATTGCTGGATTTCTTAGAAGTTAGAAGGCAGTAAGGACTTGTTTTACAAATGAGGAAAAAGAATAAGATAAGCCTCAGAGACTAACTATAGCTGTTAGCATTGCAAGACTACCTTTGTCTTCCTTCTGCTTTCTATGGAAGATGGACATACAGTGATATCATAAACATCTCTATATCTCCTTCCAGCACACAGACTAAACTGTCTGGAGCAACAGTAATAAATGCTGCTAAGCGATTGACACATACAAAGAACGGATGGAGTGGCCAGAATTAACGAATCACTGCCTGCAAGCTCTGAGCGGATTGCTACAAATAATGGCTAGAATTAAATAATCTCTACTGAGCAGATTCATAGCAAAGCTGCTGCCTACAAATAAATAATGGCCAGAATTAATGAACTTCTGCTTAAATAACCAAATAAACTGTCTGCCTTTAATAAAATAGATGATAACAGCAATCAACACACAGTAAATAAAACTGCTTAAATAAACTGTCTGTTTCTGTAAAATAGATGGTGATAGCAATCAACACACAGCAAATAAAAAACAGATGGTGACAGCAATCAATATCAAATATAACTTATTGTAGCCATAGAGCGGCAGTGCAGACACACTAAACTGTCTGGTTATTACACGCACCTTCTGGACCAACAGCAATATCATATGCTGCTAAGCTATTTACACATATAAAGAAAGGATGGAGTGGCCAGAATTAAGGAACCACTGTCTGTGAGCTCTGCAAGGACTACTACAAATAACGGCCAGAATTAATGAACTTCCACTGAGTGGAGCAGTCGGACAGTAAAGCTGCTGCTTACAAATAAATAACAGCCCAAATTAACAAACCTACACTGAGCAAAAACTATGGGCTAACACAGAGGGGGGGTCACTGACAACCACCAAAATAGTTAGCCCTTAATTCTCTGTTTTTTTCCCTTCCTCTAAAACACAAACAAGATTCTTAATTGCAAAGCTGTCAGTCTCCTACACAAAGCGTGCCATTTTAAAATTTTGCACGCATTCACCGCTTCTCACATAAAAATGACAATCTCGCTAAAATTGATAAATGCAAATGTATTCATATCAGTGAACTGACAGCAAAGCTGCTGCCTGCAAATAACTGCCAGAATGAGCACATTGACAGCAAATAACTGCCAGAATTAATGATCCACTGTCTGCATTGCAAGCTGTGAGCGGACACAAATAATGAACACACACTTAGCTCAGTAGACTGACAGCAAAGCTGTTGCCTACAAATAACAAACCACAATGCACACACTTTGCTTCCTGACCCTGTTAAATAAATTATTTGTGTTAAATAGATGCACAGAATGGAGTGGCCAGACTTAATGAACTAGAACCATTGTCTGCTTAGCTGGACCCATTACCATTAGCGGTGTGTAACAGAAGTCTTTTCTTTTTTCTTTTTTTTCTTACCTGGGACCCTGGGAGCCCATTTCTGGGGGTGGGTGATGGGTGGACTGACAGTTAAATTTGCCATTGCTGCTATTCCCTCCAAAACAGTTCAAAATATGATTAAGTCCTAATAAGCTGATATCACGCATGCCCCTGTAGGATGGTGATGGGTAGTAACATCAGCAATAAATTTAAAATAGTAACACACAAAAAAAAAAAAAAAAAGCAAAAAAAAAATCGGGAATTAGAGGCCACTCAGGAATTCGTGGCACCCCATTATTTTGCCCTCAAAACCAGTAAATACTGAAGAATTTGGTATGGCATGTTGGGGGCAAAAGCTGCCCCCATAGCTGTCACACACTTCTGATGATACAGAGAGCCATCAAATTCAAATATGTTATTTTCCAAAATGAAAAATATCACTTCTACTGGGCTTTTCCCCAGGAACAATTCTATGGCTTCTATGCCATCACTATGTTTTATACTAATGTATATGCTGACTACATCAATCAGTATAAAAAACATGATCTTCTGACATACTATTTTCATTACTTTATCCAGAAAATCAAAACTGTCTTTGATATATGAAGGTAATTGTATCACCCTTTTTAACAAAAATTTATGCAAAAAACATCCCAAATTATGGGTTACATAATTGTAAGCAGATACAATGGGATGACCTGGAGGATTAACCATGCTTTTATGTATTTTAGGCACATAAAAAAACTTTGCCAACTCACTGCTTTTATTTAAAAACTTATTTTTTAGCATCTTCATGTCTAAAATAATTTAGTCTAACCCCTTTATGTATTAATTCTTCATAGTTCTTAACCATCTGCTGATAACCTACTTTATCATAGATTATGTTATTTTCTAGATACTGTAAACACATATTTACATATTCTGTGTAGTGTATTATTAAACCTAGCCACCGAGGATGCAAAAGTCAGTGCATTTCTTCATGCCGGTCCCAAGCCCGGATAAATTGGGAGGGTTACATCAGGAAGGGCATCCGGTGTAAAACCTCTGCCAAATAACTTATGTGGACAACAATATAGATTTCCATTCCGGATCCGTCGAGGCCGGGGTTAACAAAGACCGCCACCAGTACTGTTAGCCAACAGGGTGCCGGCGGAAATTGGGTTACTGTTGGCCGAAGGAGATGCAGAGGACAGGAAGAAATGGAAACAGATGATCTGCTGTGGTGACCCCTAATGGGAACAGCTGAAAAAGAGAAGAAGTGTAATGTATTATTACTAGTTGTCCCCCCTTATCTGCAGGCTTAAATATGAGTTCCTTTCTTTCCCTTAAAATTTTTAAAGTAACCCATTCTTTTTGTGCCATATGATATTGAATTTCACTTCTAAAAAACTTATTGCACTCTTACTCTATCACATAATTTAACACATGATGAAACATTTCAATTTTATCACACTTGAAAGGGGGCATAAATTTGCTTTTATAAGAAACACCACTAGTATCAAGATTGCTATAAGCATTGCATTCTAATTCAGAATTACAAGAAAAAAAACTTTCTTCATTACTTGCAGCATCTAAAAAACTTGCATTTGTTCATATCTGCTTTTAACCTTTTTGTTTGATTTCCATAGAAATCTATCAGTTGTGACTTGTGAACAAAATGAAATATTTCCCCCTTTAACTCATACATTCTGGGAAGAGACGTTGGGATAAATTTCAAACCCCTATGTAAAACATTTTTTTTTCTTCATTTCTAATAATGCATTCAGACAAATTTATAATATATTCAAAACCATTCGCATTTATATTATTAGAAAGTCCCATTTTATTATGTCTATTTTCCCTGTTTGTTGGTTTAGGAATTATATCCAGCACCACACTGTTGATCCTGCCAACTTCTCTTCTTATTCCCTTGTTGTAACCCAGATTGGTCATGAAAATTTCTGTTGAGATACCCTGGATTCTGTCCCTTTGGGAGCCGTGGATAGTCTTCCCTTTCTTCTCCTTTACCTTCCACTGATGAAGCTCCACTTTCAGCCGATGTATAATAATAAACAGATTGTTCAGTTACCTTTTTCCCTTCCTGGAGCCTAACATGCTGCTTTTTGTTAGTTTTGGAAGAAGAAACCCATGCTTGTTTGCGTTCGTAATCCCGAATATCTGTCAACAGTTTTTTTTTTTTTTACGATCAATGAGCTCATTTTCATAGGTCAACAATTTATCATTGACAATTTGCAAATAGCCTTCAAAGGCTTCCTGACTGATCTTACTTGCAATATTTGAAAAGGCTTGTTTGATTTCAGATTTCAGCTTAGCCCTCTTCAGCATATCGCTCTTTAGCAGAATGCTGACCCACTCAGCACTACATCTATGCACTGCTGCCACCTAGCGTTCATGAAATGCTTTGTCAGCTTCACTGGTCAAATCAAATGGTGTAGAGGGATTATGAAAGGCTCTTAAGCCTCCAGGTGTTATATCTAGTTCTAGATATCTGTTGAGACTCTGTAAGTTGGAAAAAAACAGATGTCTCTTTAAAAATCAGTCTCTCTGCTTGTTCTAATAAATCTTGCAATTCAGGTATTACAGAAACATTCATTCTCTTACCCACTGCTGATAATGGATTCACTGACCATTTCTGCCTGTTCTCATCCCACCTGGAGTATATACTTGTAGCAGATTCTGGATTTGGTGCAGAACTATCATTGCCATGGGTCAACGAATCCTGACCCCCCTTCTGTTGACTGGATATATATATATATATATATATATATATATATATATATATATATATATATGTGTGTGTGTGTGTGTGTGTGTGTGTGTGTGTGTGTGTACCTATAAATGTATATAGCCAATTTTATTGCAAAAAAGACATTTCCATGTTATCTCTGCAGTGCAATCCTCACACATGGTCCACTTTATCACTACCAGCAGTTGGTCCAATTTCTTTAACTATAGTCTATCTTATTTTTACCAGTGAACACAGCCCAAAACTGGTGTTTACATTTAACAGTTTTAAGCTAAATCCATACAGTATCTTACATTCATGTGCAGTCCTCATGCATGTTGTGCCATATCTTGTCAGTCGTTGGCTGCTTAATTCTGTCCTCCACCTCATTGATTTCCCTTTGGATTTGCCTTCTCCTCCGCCTGGGATGGTTTTTATTCTTGTAGCATTTTATTACCTTTTTCTATTGTCTTCTAATTGTTTCTTCCCCCGCTTCCTCATTCTAATTTGTTTCTATTGTTTTATTCTCATGTCCAGGAACCTCTTGTGTAATTTTTTCTTCTGTACTGTTTTTGTTCCCTTTCAATTATGAGTGCTGATGGCTTTGTCTTGAGTACTCAGTGGTCTGATAAGATTTCTTTCTTTCTTTCTTTCTTTCTTTCTTTCTTTCTTTCTTTCTTTCTTTCTTGTTGCTTTCCTTGTTCTTTATGCCCCATATATGAATTCCCAAGTTTGCTTTGCTTCCTTTTGAAATACGTCTCCACCAGTAATCTGCGCCTGCTTCCAGACTTCTTGTGTCCATCCACAATCCCATAACATGTATATCATTCCTGCCTCTTCCTCCTGACATCTCTAGCATCTACTATTCTCCTTTCTTCCTTACTTTACCAATCTCATGTGGTTAGATACTATCTATAATTTATTCTTAAGCTTTGAACTCAAACTATCTGTACTTTCTGCATGTGCATCACTAGCTGAATTGTCTTCTGTCGGTATACTGCAACTCCATTCCATCTTTCCTTTCTTCCCTAATTCTTCTCATTTCTTCCTTCTTTAATCTTGTCCATTCTTTCCCTTGATGCTTCATAGATCTGTTTGGTCCTTTGCTTCTATAACCTCATCCTTTCCCACCAGGGTGCCAATTGTTCTACTTTTGCACTCCCTTCCTGCCTCCTCTTTTCTGCTGTTGCCCTATCTGTGTTCTTTTTTCAGGTCTCGCAGAGAAACAAGTAGTTCCACCGCTGGGCCTCTGTCATTCTGTATTTCTGTATCAGTGGTGCAACAGGTAGCAAACTCACATTTGGCACAGAAAGCTGTGGTTTCAATCCCCACTCCAGACAGATAAACTACTGACACTGTAGTATAGCATAAGAGACACTGCATTCTTGAGTGTTACATTCTTTGGATGAGATAATAAACTGAGGCCTATTATGCCTGAGTTGGTAGTACCTCAAGTGGATTTAAAATGCCCCAGAGCACCTATTGGAAAGTGTATGGCAAGTTCCTGTTGCCTTGGATAGATTTACCCTATTAATATAAATGCCACCTCAGATCTCCCCTGAAAAGAGACTAGCCTAGGAGGACTAACCTGGGCAACAAAGGCTAACTAAAATAATAAATAAATAAAATTCCTCCATTGTTTTAAAATGTTCAATTCCACCCATTCCACTGTATACAAAATATTCCTTTTGAGCTATTCCACATGTTCTACAGATTTCTTCATTTTTCTTCCATATCTTTTCCCACATACTTCAGTTCCCCATAGTTTATTAAGGATTGTTTCATCCCTTTTCATGTATCTTACCTCTTTTAGGGCTGATTTATTTATGTCTATTGTGACACAAGGAAATACTGCCAGCCCAGCTAGCTGGAATTTTGTAAATAATTATATGTTATTTGAAAATATTATTCTGATTTATATAGGAAATGTAGCAAAAGGAGACACTGCCAGCCCAACTATTTGGAATTTTGTAAATGGTTATATGTCATTTGTGCATGATGCAACTGCTTGTGTTACCAAATGTATTAGAACTATATGTTATGTGTATATTAAACTACTGGTACAGAAGTGTGTGTTGAACACGGTTTGTACAGTACTGAGCTTTAAGGATGTGTCCGCAGTGTACCCTACTGGAAAAGAACAAAAATGTATATAAACTATATACCTGTGTAAATGTATGTTTTAATAGTAGAAACTGGACCATACAGAGTTAATTTGCAATACTTCAAGAAAATAAGTTGAAATTAAACTATTTTACAATTGTGTTATAAAAGTTAATTTCAATCCAGCAAGGAGAAAGGATGTCTAGAACTACGGTGCCTTCTGCATTGTGTTACAATTGTTTTATTATTTTATGTCTTCTAGCAACTGCAAACATCTGAAGGCTATGTATTTTTCACAAGGATATGTCAAATGCTACGATGGAGGGGTTTAGCTTGGGAACTTAAGTCAGGGGAACAAAGTGATTTCATCCAAGTTAATAGAGCAGTAATATTTGATGTTAATTTAAGAACTTTCTCAGAGAGAGACTGGGCATTTTGTATTTTGTCTTGGACCTAGCAAGAAAACCCACTCATCATTACATCTGCACTTGCCTTGCTCTGTAAGTAAGTTCTTAGAGCACAGTAACTCTTTTAGGCTCAGATAGGAATATAGTAAAGATTAGTTTAGATGTTTTCTTTATTTATTTGAGACTGTCCTGCAGTGTTGTTTTAAATATTTCCTGTGATTTTGAACTCTGATGCATCTGAATACATATTTAATATTGTCTTGTTGTTTTATTATTTATTATTAAATATATTTAAAATGTATCTTTGTGGCTGATACTTATGAGACATATTTAAACTCTTAGCGTACTTACATATCTATTTGGTGACACTGTACAGGTCACTCCTAATAGCCTGACGGTTGGTCAAAACTACCATTTGGATTAATAGTAACATTGGACACCCTTTGTTAATGGCCTTAAGTAGCTGAGAAGTAGTGGCTGGTGGCAGCTGGAACTACCATATAGTCTGGGCAGAAGGAGGCATAGCTAGTAAAACTGTGACAGCCTTCCACAGGTGTGTGTGTGTGTGTGTGAGTGTGTGTGTGTGTGTGTGTGTGTGTGTGTGTGTGTGTGTGTGTGTGTGTGTGTGTGTGTGTGTGTGTGTGTGTGTGTGACAGGTACTTGGGCAGTGACACAAAGCACTGGTTGGAGACAGAGGGTGCTGGAGGACTTAGCTTGGCAACTCAGCTGAGATCTCAACTCTATAACTGTACCACTGGGGAGTCTTATTGGGAATCTGGAAGCAGAGGCAGAAACCAACCCCAGACTGACTGATCTCTGTGTGCTCTTAAGGGAAATTGCACTTTACTGTGCATGTGTGCCTGTCATCCTCCTAGTGTGTACATCCCCAATTGTTGCCAGTAGTGAAGATTGAGGCTCCTTGATTACTGGGCCAGTGTTGGGGATTCATATATTATTTGGTGGCCGTGGTGGGATAGCCACATCACATATTAATTGGCTTGTAGTGGTGTGGATATTGAATTCCTGTAACCTGTGTACAGCGGTCACTGAAGGTATTTGTACTCTTAATCAGTCACGCAGTGAACATTCAGAGTTTCACATCTCAATTGTATAATTTTTTTGTTAGCTTAGTTAGTCATGGAGACCAAGCAAGCATGTCAGTAGAGGAGTATAGCAAGCTGACAAGGAGCCAGGTGTCTGAAATGTGCGAAGCTAAAGGACTGGTGCATGCCAACCTGACTAAAGCAGACATGATTGTAGCTTTAATCACAGCTGCATCACAGAATAGCAACCAGAAGGACAATCAGACTGGCCTTGGGAATGTACAACTCACAGAAAATGGATAGCTCAACCTTTGCACAGATTACTTAAAAATCCATCTGAAGATAGAGACTTGAGCTGGAGGCTAAGCATTTGGAAATGAACATACATTTTTTGAACTCACAACAAATGAACATACATCTTTCTAAACTGTATTCTAGCAGATGTTACTATTAATGATTTTGAATGTATTTGTCTATTATTGTAAACTCTGCTTAATTTTTGTACTCATAGTAACTATTGTACATGCAGAAATGTATTCTGTGTATATGCTCAAATAGTTATGGAGCTATTTTTGTGGAGCCTTTCTCCCTGAGTCTCCACTGAAAAAGGGCTGTGGCCCAGCTAGACTAACCCAGTCAACAAATGTCAAACAAACAAATAAATAAATAAATAGAAGCAGCAGAAAGACTCAGGTGTCTAGAGGCTGAGGAAAATGAAAAACTGTGACATGTGGAAGCTGAGGAAAACGAGAAACTGTGATGTATGAAGGCTGAGGAAAATGAGTAACTCCGACACCTGGAAGCTGAGGAGAATGAGAGCCAGAGGCAACATGAAAAGGAGATGTTGACTCTTTGCCAGAGGCATCGAGGTAATGGGGAAGGGAGTAACTGAACTCCAGAAGCAACAAAGATCAATAAATATCTTCCACAATTTACAGGGGGGGGGGGTCATTTTGATAGTTTCATTCATATGTTTGAAAAGGTATGTAAATAGTATAATGTTGGCCAAGGGCTCTGGATATGGTTCCAGACCCCCCTTACTCCATAGTAAAGCTGTAACTGCTATTCCTAAATAGTCTGATACTGATTGCTTAAATTATAATACTGTAAAAATGTAATTTAGAGTGCTTTAAGTTAACATCTGAAGCTTCTAGGAAAATGTTTAGTGAGCACAAACGCAAGGCAGATGAAAGTGTGTGTGAATATATTGCTGAACTAAGCACTTATTTTCATAGTTGGGTGAGTGGATGTCAGGTCACCACTTTTGAAAAGCTGGCAGACATTTTGGTGAGGGAACAAGCCCTTAGCACTTTGCCTGAGGACATGAGAATCTGGTTAGCTCATAGACAATGCAGTAATGCAGATGAGTTGGGGAAGAAGGGAGACCAATATGTAGCAAGCAGGGTGTCACTGCACAGGAAAGGAACACCCACTGCTTCTCTTGGGTCTAAGGAAACCCATGGTGGGCAGCCCAGACTGCCCCAATAGAGTCTGCCAGTAGCAGGGGAAGCCACTAGTCCAGGTACACATCCAGGACCAAAGGTGAAATGTTTTAAATGTAACCAGTGGGGCCATGTGGCATATAGATGTCCATGGAGGCAAGGTGGGGAACAAAAGGTGGGAGAGCCACTAAGTGGAATAACAAAATGCCAGCAGTAAGTTGCCTTGAGATATCTATCCTTAGTGGATGGGAAAGAGGCCACTGCTAAGAGAGACACAGCCTCTGACTTAACCATTGTGAAGCTTGCAATGATTACAGAGGAGCACTAGTTGCTTGGGCAGTCTACTCCAGTCAGAGCTTTAGGAGGGACACGATTCCAAATATCTTTGGCTAGGGTTTACCTTGACTGGGAGGGTGGAAAAAGAAGCCAGCAGGTAGGTGTGTTTGAGGATATCCTTGCAGATGTCCTGATAGGGAATGCTTTTGATAATGCAGTACCATGTCTGCATGCAGTTACATGCAGTCAGGCTTAAAGAGAAGCATGAGGGTCTGGTAGCCTGGGGGAGACCCAGGTAAACTGCACACTTGCAGCCAGGACTGGTGAGATGGTTACTTCAGGGAGGGAGCTACCCTGTAGCAGTGAGACTGAAGGTGAGCCACAGCTGCTTGTGGGTACAGATGTCCCCTTGGACAGAGTGACTACAAGGCAGAGATGAGTTGAGACAGGCTTACTTCTCAGACCCTACCATTACAAGCCCTGAGGGAGGTAGCTAGTGAGGCAGCTGATTGTCCAGGAAAAGAGGAATCTATATACTGGGACAAAAGGTTACTGTATAGAGAGTGGACCCCTGAGGGAGGGCTCGAGGGTGCAGAATATAGCAGTTGGTAGTGCCCACTGCCTACCATCTGGCACTGCTAGCTATATGGCATGATATTCCCTTTGCAGGTCATATGGGCATAAAGCATACAAAGAGACATATTATGCAGAACATTTATGGACCTGGTATTTCCAGAGATGTAACAGGGCACTGTAGGACCTGTGAGCAGAGCCAAAAGGTAGGTGAGGCAGGAAACAAGGTGAAAGCTCATTTGATGTCTTTGCCTGTGATTGAGGAGCCATTGCAGAGGGTAGCAATGGATAGTGTGGGGTCTCTGAGTACCCCAATTTTCACAGGGATAAAGGATATCCTAGTGGTAGCAGATTATGCTACCAGATACCCTGAGGCAGTGGCTCTGTCCTCTATTGAGACAGAAAAGGTGGAAAATGCTTTGTTAGACATTTTCAGCAGGGTAGGTTCCCAAAAGAAATACTGACTGACAGAGGTGCCAGTTTCACTTCAGACCTGCTAGCTTGTCTGTGGAGGCACTGTGGGGTGAAGCACCTAAAGACCACCCCCTCCCATCCCCAGACTAATGGTCTTGTTAAGAGGTTAAACTCTACACTCAAGATGATGCTACAGACATTTTTAAACCAGTTTAAGAGGGAGTGGGACAAATAATTGCCCCATCTGTTGTTTGCTTACAGAGAGGTGCCCCAGGAATCCACAGATTTTTCACGCTTTAAGTTGCTGTATGAGCATAGAGTGAGGGGACCTCGAGATTTGATTAATGACGAGTGGGAGGGTGAGTGTGAATCCAACAAGGAGTCTGTTGTGGCATATGTCCTAAACCTCAGGACAAGGCTCAGGGAAATGTATGAGCATAGATTGAGGGAACCTCAAGATTTGATTCATGATTAGTGGGAGGGTGAGTGTGAATCCGATAAGGAGTCTGTTGTGGCATATGTCCTAAACCTCAGGACAAGGCTAAGGGAACTCATGAGCTTGGCCCAGGAGTACCTGGCAGAAACACAACAGCAGAAAAGAGGTCTGGTATTACAGGAATTCTCAAGATAGAGAGTATGCTGTAGGGCAGCAGTTAATGGTTCTCATTCCTGTCAGACACAACAAGCTGCAGCAGCTTGGGAGGGACTCTACAAGCTGGAGATTCCAAGATGGCCACCGAGCACTAAGCACATACTTTTTGCTGCTCCTATTAAAATAGCTAATTTCATCTGCTTATTATAATCAACATCCGGCACTAAACTTCACAACAAAGTGATAATATTGATCAACAGGTGTACAAAGAGAAGGGACTTGACAACAATTTTGGATTTTAAGAACATTTTAGCTGTATTAACCTGTGCATACCTCTTCAGACACTGACTGGGTGGATGCAGCCGCATGGTGACAGGCCTCTCTTCAAAAACTGAATTCTGGAATAGGGAGAATAAAAAGGGAAGGGAAGGGAAAAAAGTAATACAGCACCAATCTCATTTAATCATAAAAAGTAATTCAGCTGAAGATGTCTGCTCATTCTATGGCAACTCTAACATCTAAGACCAAACTATTCTCCATATTTACCCCAGAGAAAGATAGAATAACCAAGAAACAGAAAACCACTAAAAAACTACAGGAATCTAACAAAGGAGCCTCCACAACTAAAGGGGAATCTGGATTTACAGTGAAAGTTATTAAATCAGCCTTGTAACCTCTCCAAGATGATATAAAAAGCTTCTCAGACAAGCTTAACTCCTTTTGACTCTAATCTGGTTCAAATAATCACAAGATTAAATCTCACTGACAATAAAACTGAAGAAAATGCAAAGAAAATACAGGATCTACAAGCAAAAGTAAGTTTAAATGACAAAACTATCTATGATTTGCAACATAAAATAATAGACTTGGAAGCACATAGTGGA
Organism: Protopterus annectens; assembly: GCF_019279795.1. NCBI lineage: Eukaryota > Metazoa > Chordata > Ceratodontiformes > Protopteridae > Protopterus > Protopterus annectens. The sequence goes on from NC_056734.1 coordinate 55,610,523, forward strand.
AGGAATAACATTATAAGAGGTATCCCAGAAATATTTGACCAAACTCAAATAACGGTCATATTAACAGAAATCTTTGAAACAATCACTGACAGCAAAGCCCTCACTAAAGACATTGTAATTGAAAGAGCTCACAGACCTCTATGCAGAACACAAGATAAAGCTATTCCTAGACAAATATATGTAAGATTACTAAATGCTGCACATACTAATACAATTCTTATGGCTGCAAAAAAGAAAAGCACTATTACATGGAGAGGGCACAAAATTACACTTTCCCAGGACCTTCCACAACCCATAAAGGTTCAAAGGCAAGTTCTAGCTCCTTTCTGTGCATTTTTAATTAAAAAGAGAACATGTTTTCAAATGAAGCATCCAGCTACTCTTTCTTTCTACTACAATGACCAGAAATATATTGTGCAAACAGTGGAAGAAGCAAAAAAAAGCATTCATGAAAGCATTCAATGAAGTACCTGAGCAGTAAACCAGTTGCAAGACAAACAGTTAAAGCTACTAAATAACCATTCTGTTTTTGTATCCTTAAAAAGGCTCTAAGCAATGAGTTCCAAAAAATAAGCTCTGACTTATAGGGAACCAAAAAGCTTACTACAATTGTTGTTCCAGCCAGGATTAAGGTATATGGTTCAAATTGTACAACAAACTGCAATCAAACTGTCAATATTTTTCTAAATGGCACTAAAATCTAAATCACAATGTATTTTCCTTAAGAATTTAAATACTTTCATATCTTGATGAAATAATAACCAAACAGCATTTCTTGGTCTGGAACCACTTATAACTGTAAATTAACTTACATGGAGTAAATCTTGGAGTTTCCTTTGCTTTCCGGTTGCCCTGGAGGTCATTTCCCATGTTTGACGCAGAAATGGTGGTTGGGCCTTTTTGCCTTTGGTCATACAGTTTTGTGTGGTTTTCCTAGGCCTTGTCCCTGCACTCAAAGCCTTTTTCCAGGCTTCAAGAGCAATTTCAATATTATATTACCCAGAATGCAATGGGAAGATCAGCTGATGATGTCATGAGGTCGGGAGGATGCCGAAAATGAACCAGTGCATTACTGGGATTGCTGCAGTAGCTGATTCAGTTGGAAATAGGCTGTTTTGCCTTGAAATAACTATATCTCTGATGTTTCAGGCATTCTGTGACCTCCAGTTGCTGCAGAACAATGGATTTAAAAGTACTGTACATATGTTTTCCTCATGCAATGTTCACAAATCACTTATACATTTTATTTTTCATGTTTTATGAATGCTCCTCCTTCACTCTCTTAATAATCTACTGTTAATGTAGTGCCCCAAGGGTGCGACCTGGGTAGAGGTGAACACACAAAATATAAATATAAAAAAAAAAATGTTTCAATGTTATAATGCAGCTGCTATTTTAGGACTCTGCTAGGGCTCACTGCACCAAGTACCTTTTTTCCCCATCTTCACCCATATTCCATCATTTACATTCAAGAAAGTGCAATTACCTTCATATGTGGGCTAAATTAATATTGTCTAAACTATCTGAAATGGTAAAGAGCACCTATTATGTTTGTATGTGTTTAGGGCAGTTAACGGAGGCTTTATTTACTATGGAGACCTGAATCACTTACAATCTTACATGCATACATACTTACACTCATGCCTGATCTCAGTTTTTACTGTACTGGGATGCCTTGATGGTTGCATTTGCTTTAATATATGGTGCATTATGAATATTCTAATGCACTCGACTGTTTTAATGATTTAATATTTAAGCATGCTGTTAGGTAATGTAATGCAAACTGATGCAAATGTTTATGCTCCTCTCCTGTAGATTCTTCTTCTCTTGACTTAGTATTTTTCAACTGCAGTCTAAAGATTCTCTCCCCAACCCTCTCTATTGCTTTATACTGTAAGAGGGATGACAGTTTATATTGGATATTTATTGCAGAAGGGTAGTCTAATAGATTAGATAGGGCGGTACCTTGCTGGCCATGATCATAAGCGAATGATGCATACACTAAAGCCTAAGTAGACTACCTGCTTCCTGATTCTTGGCTCCGTCCTTTTGAAGAAGGGCAAATACAGTAGTTTGCCTCACCTTGGGCAAGCTATAGTGGTAAACAAGGAGCATATCTGCTTGTATCCCAAGTTATAATTAACTACTTTAAACTTCTAAATAGTTTAATAATAGAATCTTGACTAAAGCACACTTTTTATGGTATCTAATGTTAATTTCCAATGTAATTTTATTCAGAGCCATGCAGACTTTGGCTTTATTCCAAGTTCAGGTTAAATCAAAATTCTCATGGAGCAGCAAGGGGATGGGTTGTACAATGCTTGCCGTCACTTGGAATATCGGAATTAATATGTTTTTCTCCCTGCTATCATTTCAGGGAGTTTTGTGGTTAGGCACTAGGTTTGTGGTTGGGAACATGGATGCCACTCTTCTCAAACTAACTTTTTCACTTAATAGGACATCAGCTAGCACTATGCTTAATATAATGTCAAGTCTGTACAAGTTTCTTTCTTTAAAACTACTTGGACAATATTTTATACTTAAATCCTAAAGCATAATGAGTAAAGTTAACTCTTGGAATATAAACGGCATTCATGAAAAAAAAAAAAAAAAAAAGAAAAAAGAAATTGATTATGCACCTAATATATCAGAATAAATTTAACATTTTCTATCTACAAGAGACACACCTGACAAATGATCAATGGGATAATGATAGCAAAAGAAACTGGATCAGACATATAGTATTAGCTGGAAATAGTCTTTCATCGACAGGTACTGCCATCTTAATTAAAAAAACTCTTCCCTGGGGAAATATTAACCACTAAATCAGACCCTAATGGTAGGTGGTGTCTATTTTCATGTTCTTACCCTTAATTAAACTGCCCTATACTTTTTCTAAACATATATAGTCCATGTGCAAACCAGCATCTATTTCTTTACGAAATTCACAATCTATTACTACATTATAATGACCGTTTCATTATTATTGGTGGAGACTGACATGTACTTTTCGACCCCTTGAATGACAGCTCAAACAAAAACAGGAAACAACCCCCCCCCCAACTAACTGCATCTATTCATGACCTGATAAATAATTTCAACTTAAATGACCCATTCCAAATATCTGATCATGACAGAACGGCTAACAAATATACCTATTTCTCGACATCTCACAAAGTCTGGTCTAGAATTGATTATTTCTTAATTTCAGATGTCTTTTCAAATAAAATTAATAATTTTGCCATTGAGGCATGATCTGTCTCAGATCACTGTAATGTATCTCTGAGTATCAACCCAACACAACACCTTAAGGATAGCGGCAGCAATCCCACCAGGTCGTTAAATAGTAATGTCCTTAAAAAAGATGATGTTATAAATTAAATTAACCAATATTTGAAAGAGTTTGAGCTTGAATCCAGTATGTCTTCCATCCCTTTAGATACTCAATGGGCTGCCACCAAAGCTGTTATCAGAGGGATACTTATACAAAAAGCATCCTACTATAAAAAAAGGAGAAAATGTGTATCACTGACTTCACTAATGAGTACAAGAAGATTGATGTATAACTTCAAAATAAATATTCTGTAGACCTAGAAAATAAACTACATGAGACTCAAAAAAACATACTCCTTTCATCAATAAAACCAGTCCTTAGCCGAATTGAGACTCCTGCATAAATACTCAGAATCGGCACAAACCCCCTCCAGAACACTGGCCAAACTTATAAACATCAAAGATGGCCCAAACTATAGATCCAAATTAAAGTATAAAGAAAAATCCCTATACAGTAACTATGAAATTATTAATTCCTTCACAGATATCTTTAGTGAAATTTACAACCCTAAAAATCAAACTCGTAAGGACATCGATAAAGAATTCCTTGATAAGCTAACCTTTCCCAAACTAAGTCACACACACCATAATCTATTAGCTAGTCCTATAACATTTAATGAAATAAAGTTAGCTATCAAAAAACTCAAACCTAACAAGGCGCCAGGACCAGATGTCTTTACAGGTGAATTTTATCAAATTCTTAATGATCAACTTATTAAAATTCTTCTTAACCTCTACAATTACATCATCCTTATGGGGATTACTGATAAATATATGAACAACTCTAAAACAATTCTCATCTTGAAAGCTAATTCTGACAAGCATAACCCTCTTAGCTACAGACCCATTGCTCTCATTAATATAGATATTAAAATTCTGACATCTATCCTAGCAAGTAGAATGCAGAAAGTTCTGGCTTTAATTATTTCCCCTGAGCAATTAGTTTTCATGAAACAAAGACAACTATGCGACAATACCCTCACTTTAGACACAATAATGTTATTTCTAAAAAAGGATAACCACCTGAGATATGCACTCATGCTTGATGCCACTAAAATTTTGACAATGTGGACCTAAACTTCCTATATTTAACCATGCAATACTTCAACTTCTCTGAATTTATGATTAAAACCGTAGATAAGGGTAAGGTGGTTCACACAGCCTATCTTGACCTCGCCAAGGCTTTCGACACCATCCCCCATTCTGGAATTATAGCTAAACTCACTAAACTAGGTGTAAATCCCTACAAGATGGGTTGCCAACTGATTCACTGACAGAACCCACACTGTAAAAGTTGCAGACTCCAAATCTGACCTCAAAGCAGTGATAAGTGGAGTACCACAGGGTTCCATCCTGGGATCTCTCCTGTTTGGTATCTACTTCTCTGAAGTACAGGCTAATACAGAAGGCTTCTGGCTAATGAAGTTCGCAGATGACTGCAAACTAGGAGCCATAGTCAAGTCCCCAAATGATGTGGACATCCTACAGAAGGGCCTCACTGAGACAGATGCCAGGTGTCAGAGCCATGGCCTCAAGCTCAATGCCAAAAAGTGCAGTGTCATCCCCTTTGGTAAAAACTCTGTACCCCTGAACTACCACATAGGCAGCAATCTATTTAACACTGAATGTGTGATAAGAGACCTTGGAACCCAGGTGGACAGTAGTATCTCCTTTGATAGTCACATTGCCACAGTAGTCAGGACGTCCTTCTGCATGGCACATCTCATCATAAAAGGGTTCTCATCCAGGAAAAAAGAGGTCATTGTTCCACTCTACTCGACACTCATTAAACCCATTATAGAGTACAATGCCCCTTTTGGAATGTACCTCACAAGACATCTGCAGCAGCTGGAAAGGCCACAGAAGTACCTCACAAAGAGGATTACTGGCCTCAAACAAATGCCCTACACTGACCGCCTCCTAAAACTCCAGCTTTACTCCGTAGCATATCGCTACTCCAAGGTGATCTCTGCCTAACATATAAAGCTATGTCAAACCCAGAACTGTTGGACATGCTACACCTAAAGAAATCCCAATCCCTCTGAGCTACACGCTCTAGAGACCTAAACCTTGTCACTACAATAAACAGGACATGCTGGAGGGATAGATTCCTGTCCCAGAGAATTCTCATACTCTGGAATAGGCTAGCCATCTATGTCAAGCAAAGTTCTTCATTAGCACTCTTCAAGAAAAATCTTGATGAGTGGATGGGAAATAGGAAATACACCCCGGGGATCACGTCTGTGTCTCTGCTCGACAGTGGCACAGGAAAATAACTTTCTTCGGTGGCGTAGTACCTACCTATGAACCTATGATCCTATGAACACTATAAAAATGCTTTACAACAATGCTACTACCTCCTTGTAGATTAATAAAACAATGTCCCACCCTATTAAAAGTACTAATGGAACTAGGCAGGGCTGCCCTTTTTCACCATATTGAACCTCTCCTACTGCTTATTAGCCAAAAAACCTATCATCATATACCAAGAGTCTTTAACATAGAGATAAAATACTCAGCATTTGCTGATGACTTAAACATGTATTCTGAGCTCCCAAATAGTGATCTTCACAAAATTCATAAATCAATAATTCTCTTTTCTAATGCCGCAAATTATAAACTAAATCCCACAAAATCATCTATTTTCCCATTAAATCCTTGGAAACACTTAGAATCTTACTTCCCTCTGTCTGACATTCCTGTCAAATACTCAAACAAATATCTAGGAATAAACATTATGCACACACATCAGGATTTAATGAAAGCAAACTTGAGTAAAGTCTGGGAACAAATAAACAATGACCTATCCAGATGGAAAATCATTAATCTATCCTTACTGTCAAAAACTGCTATTGTTAAAATGAACATTCTTCCTAGAATATTATTTCATTTAAACTCCATAAACCTAAATATACCCAAAAATGTCTTCAGTAAAATGGAAACCACTATCTCAAAATTCCTTTGGTTCCCTAAATCAGACAGAATCTCTTCTAAAAAACTAATACTTCCAAAAGAAAAAGGTGGTTTGAGTCTCCCCGATTTTAATTTCTACTACATAGGTTAGTACTAAGCTAACTGCCCTTGCGAGCCATTTTAAGCTTAGCAAATTATCCCTTGTGAGACTCAAACCCTGCATCTTGTGTTTGTCAGGCAAATACCTTAACCATTAGGCCGCCCTCCCACAACACAAGCTATTTAATTCAAATTGCGAACTATGAACCATCAGTTGATACTTGAACCCCAACCTGGATCAACATTTGGTCCAAGTATATACAATCACTCAAACTAAACACTCACTCTATCCTTTTTTAAAGCTTGACAGTGAATACAAATCTAAAATTCTACGTGCATAAAAAAATAAAATGAATATCTTTCAAGTGTTTATATATATATATATATATATATATATATATATATATATATATGTATATATATATATATATATATATATATGTATCTCTCTCTCTCTCTATATATATATATATATATATATATATATATATATATTTATTTATTATGCAGTTTGTGGCTTATGTACATGCTTCTATATTGGTAAAACTGACAGATAAATTAAGGAACACATCTCAAAGCATGTAAGTGACATCAAGCTTAAGGATACCAAAAATTCACTTTTTAAGCATGTTAGTGAGGTGGAAGGGCATTATTTTAGATTTATGGCTCTGGATGTGAGAAGGATTACTATTAAAGGAGGTGACATTACCTTGAAGACTGAAAAGAATGAGATGAAATGGATTGCTAAGTTGCAAGCCTGTGTTTTTCCAGGCTTGAATGAAAACATTCCATTGAAAGCAGCTCTAAAAGGATGGAGATTAAGGAGTAAGGTCTAAATTGCTAGTAAGTAGGCCTTGCCATGAATTCTAGCAGCTGATTGTTTTTTAACTATTTTAAATTGCACATTTTCAATGGTATTAGATCTGATAAAGGGTTTGTGTGTTACCCTAAAGTGCTTATCTGATTTTATTTTGTTGTTTTATTAAAGTTTTATGTCCTACAGTCTGATGGCAGCACTTGTATTTATTTGCTACTTATTGTGCTGTTTCTGGTACCTGCCTTTGCTTGTTGGCTCCTGCTTACTTGGATACGAAGTTTTATATATATATATATATATATATATATATATATATATATATATATGTATATATATACATGTGTGTGTGTGTGTGTGCGTGTGTGTGTATGTGTGTGTGTGTGTGTGTGTGTGTGTGTGTGTGTGTGTGTGTGTGTGTGTGTGTGTGTGAGTGTTTGTATGTAACTACCTAACAAGAGCGAGACCACAAAAGTTGATGTGAAAAACGTTGACCAAAGAAAAAAAAATTGACATCACACTGTGCATGCTCTGAGAGACACAATCTCAGAGTATACAAAAAGAAAGAAAAGAAAACAATGTTTTTACTGGGGCAAGAACCTGTGCACCTCCCACACTCCCCTGCTAATTATATATCCTAACTCCCAAATTGCATAATATTAGGGAAAGGACAAATTTCCTAACAACGGGATTGTATCAATGTCACACTATGGCTAATAGCTATCCTGTCAACCAAACTACGCAGGTAGGAAAGCTCTTAATATCAATAACAGTTGACCCATTAAAGAAAATCATCCCTGGTATTATAACAATCTCACACCAGCTATCCAGTCAACCAAACTGCGCAGGTTGTTTTGGTTTTGTTTACTCTTAGTTGTTTCTGTCTTAGAGAATTCATTGCAAGCTCCACTTAGGTATGTGACAGCCCCAATGTATGTTATTAGATAAATGGCTGCATGGTTGATGTCAGGGTTCAAGATCTTATCCATCAACCTTTGGAAGATCAGTGGAGTGTCATGTAAAGTATTGAAATAGCCCTTCAGGAGTAGAAATGGCTGCATTTTTCTATAGAATCATTCCTCAGGGGATTGATGAGTGTTTGTTAAGTTCAGCTTGATCATGACCCTTGCCTTCCCTAATGGCTCAATTATTTCTTCTATCAAGGGTAAAGGATAGTTGTCTTAGAAATAACATTTACTTTCTTAAGTCATTACAAAATGTAATGGTTCTATCTGACTTTGAGGCCAGAAACGTTGGGATGTCACAGTCACTCTTAGAGTCTTCAATCCCTTAGCTGTAGGATCTTTGTTATCTCTTTCTGAACTGATTTCCTTTGTGAATCTGGGTTCCTACAGGGATTTAGATTAACACTTTCTATTGGGTTATTTTCAGTATGAGGTCAGAATAGATTTGTCCAGCAAGGCATTTCTAAGTAGATCTCTTTGTTCCACAGCAGGAATTGATATGCATCCTGCATTTAGGTTTTGATGGAATATCCTCTACTTGCAAATACACAAATTAGCTTTTTCTCTGCTGGGATTTTTACTCCTAAGCTAACTGCTGTTGTTTGCTCTAACTTCCAAGGCTTTAGAAAATTAGCATGTTAAATTTGTTCTTTCCTTCTTTTAACAAATTATATATTGCTCAATGTCACTTTGTTTACTTTTTTCTCAGAACTGTAGCAAGGTTATTTGACACCTGTCAGGCAGCACCCTCAACTCTTAAGTTTCAAAACTGAGGACAAAAAAACTCCTGCTCTGAAATTGCAGCCATTGTTACACATGACTTTTTGGACATCCTGTGCCTTTCCATACATTCTTGTACTATTAGCATTATTAATTTTAACATTCTGCTGACCAATTTAATGATTTAGTACACTCTTGAACAGGATTTTTTCTTCCTTCCATTTTCCTTGACTATGTGCAATAGCCCTTGAGAATGTCTGCCATAAAACATCAAAATGGACTGAATCTTGTTGATGACTGTGGGACTTCCTTAATATTAAATAATAGGTGAGGTAATATTTGATGTTCTTACATTCACTGCAGTATTTTTAACTATATGGGATTCCCTGCCATGGAAGCCTGACATCTGGCCAGTCTTCCATGACTTCTGAATTTAAAAGGTATGCCAAATGTCACCATATGCATCCTGCATAATGTAGGGTATAAAGGTGACATTCAGGCTTACCAAAAACAGAACTACTTTGCCTCCAGTCTGAACGTATCTTTTACATCATCAGTCTGTTTACCTGCATCCATTTAATGTCAGTTCAATACATTTATGTTCTCCAGGGACTTCTTATACCTGTTTGTTGTTTTTTGCAAGATAAGTCCCCTGTTGGGTAATTTGTTTTTTCTTGTTTTTTTTTTGTGTTCCTTGAGGTTAATGTAATCTAGAAAGGGTAAATGCCAGTGTGGGAGATAGATTCCCCATAGAGACTGCAATGATAATTATCTTTGCTTAGGTGCTTCTCATGACTACACATCTTGTTCTATTTGACAGACGTTTGTTCTGAAAACCCTTCGCAGTAGATATTCTTCCCTTTCCTTCTATCTTGAGAATCAGCATCTTAGGCTACTCGCTAAAGATACTATGGAAGGAATCTCCCACCTTGAGTGACAGCCATTAGTGAAGAAGAAGGTGAAGAAGGTACGACCAGAATCTTCCACTGTCCAGCCTCTGCCAGGTATTTCTCCTGAGGTCATAACAAACCTGGAGGCTTGCCTGGCTGTGTTATCAGACTTCTCTGTGGCAACAGTGTTGGAGGCCGGTGAGGATCCAGCTGGCAACACATCCACAGAGACTTTGCAGGCGTCCATATTAGACATTCAGAGGCAACAATGGCTGATTTTTTTCTGAGTGGCCTAGGGGAATTCCTCAGTTTCAGTTGTCCTGGATCTGAGCCTTCTCAAGATGTACCCTTAAAAAAAGAAACAAAAAATTAAACATGTTTCTTTTGCTTCTAGGGATCTACAAAGTGAGTGGTGGGCTTTTACGTAGGGGCTATTTTCTGACTCAATGTCCTTAAAGCCTCCTCATGGGGTTACAGTTCCTGCCCTTCCTTGGTCCTCTACTCTTAAAAGTCTTCAGGTGTCTGATATCCATATAAGGTACTATGTGTTTTTGAAGTTGAATTCTCTTAAACCTGCAACTATTTCTTCTGTCTTGGCTGCTTTACTGTATGCTTTCTCCAGTGCCATTCAGATGCCTGATTCTCTCCCCCATACTCCCAAGAAGCCTGATAGGTTTTATAGGGTTCATAAGGATTGTTCTTTTTTACATAAATGTCCTGTTGCTGACTCTTTGGTAGTGTCCATAGCCTCTGATAAGCCATCTCAATTGCTTCCTTCACCCATGTTATTGCTGTCCAACAATGACAGCAGAACTATGGACAGGCTGAGCAAAAACATTTACACTTATGCTACCCTAGCTTTTAGCACTATTAATTATCATATCTATATGTCTAGGTATGTGTTGGCTCTTCTTTCTCAGGCCTGTCAAGTTATTTCTGATTTTGCAGACTCTGATGGTAAAACTTCTGTCCTTTCCTTGATAGGGACTTCCTCTCAAGTCATTCATCATTCTATTAAATGTAGTTATAATTGGGTGGATGCATTTTCTAGCGCTGCTGTTTTTAATTCAGTTATGAGTAGGTATTCTTGGCTTAGGCTTCAACCTCTACCTGATGATGTTAAAGCTAAGTTGATGAATGTTCCTATGGATTCTAAACTTTTGTTTGGGGAAGCTGCTGCTAGTTTGTTTAAGTCCCTTGAAGATAAGGGTAAGGCCTTACAGGAACTTAAACATATGTTTGTTTCTCCTGTGCCTAAATTTCAGAGACACTACCCTGCTTAGCCTGCCTTTGTTTGTATTCAATCACATCCTTCTACTAAAGGTAAGAGGAGTGGCAGACTCTTCCTGCTAAGGCTACTCAATTTTTGAGGACTCTAAAACCTTCCTTTCTGGACAAACCAGATGCTGTGTGACTATCCATCCCTTTCCAGCCACATTCCTCTTTCTCTTCACCTTTCCTTTATCTTCCAGTTTGGCTTCAGATCACTCAGGATTCTTGGGTTCTGTCAATCATTCATCAAGGATACTTCATGGTGTGGAAATCCCGTCCTCTGTTTATGGACATTCCTCAGCCTCCTTGGGAATATCGTCCCTTTTTATTGGAGGTTCCTTAAGATCCCTTGTCTCAGGGTACTATTCAAGAGGTGAATGTGTCCTAAAGGAGGAAAAGGTTCTACTCCTGACTATTTCTAGTGCCCAGAAAAGAGGGTATTTGGAGAGCTATTCTAGATCTCTCTTGTCTAAACACTTTTCTAAAGGTGCCTTTCTTCTGAATGTTTTCCCTTCAGATTCTATTTCCTGTCTTGCTCCCTTAGGCCTATATGGTGTCTCTGCATCTCATGGATGCTTATCTCCATATTCCGATCCATCACCTTTTCAGGAAGTTTTTGCATTTCACTGCTGCTTCCTGGCATTTTCAGTCCTCTGCTTTGCCTTTGACCTTTCTACTGCCCCAAGGAGAGGCCACAAAAGTATCTCACAAAAAGGATCCTAGGCTTTAAGCATATGTCCTACATGGACAGACTCAAGAAACATTAGCTGTTCTCAGTCTCTTATCATCTACTTAGAGGTAATCTCTGCTTGACTTACAAAGTCATGTCTGACCCAGCCTTGCTTTAAATTCTACACCTAAAGAAATCCCAATTCCCTCGCACCACACACTCCAGACATCACAACCTCATTACCACAATTAACAGAACATGCTGGAGGGATAGGTTTATCTCCCAAAGAATGCCCATACTCTGGAATAAGCTTCCCATTCATGTCAAGCAGAGCACCTCACTGGCCCGCTTCAACAGAAATCTTGACGAGTGCATGGGGTAACAGAAAGTTCACTCCAGGGATCATTCCAGTTGTCCTATTGGATAGGGGCACTGTGAACTAACATCGGATGGCATGGTGACCGGGCAATTTTTTGGGGCTAGGATTGTAAAGGCTTCAAGGCCATTAGCCTAGTACACCCCTATGAATCTATAAGGAAGTTCAAGAAATGCCTTGCTCCTGTGATTGCTTTTTGCTGGCTTCAAGGAATCCAAATATTTCCTTACTTAGATGATCTGTTGATTCAGTCATCCCCTCCAGAGACCTTATTAAAAAAATCTTCATTTTGCCATATCTCTTCTTCAGAGCCTCAAGATCATGTTTTTTCTGGGTTGCAGGATTCAGACAGCACCATTCCTTGCATCACTGCCTCCTCCAAAGTCCTAAACTCTAATTTCTTTCTTTTACACTCTTCTTCGTCTAGCTTCCATTACCACCAGGGAGTTTCTGAGAGTTGGGAGTTTCATGGCCTCCACCATTCTGATGCTCCCTCTGGCCAAACTTCATATGAGAAAGTTTCAGTGGTTTCTGATGTCAGTGTGGCTTCAACATGCTCATCCTCTAGAATTCGTAGTTCCTTTTCTTCCTTACCTCAGATAGTAACTTCACTGGTGGATTCTGCAGTTGTCTGTGAATCAAGGAACCCATTTTCATCCCCCTCTTCCCTCTCAGGAATTGTTCACAGACACTTCAGACAAGGGATGGGGGGTGACGTTTGGCTCTGTAAAGGTACAGAGGATGTGGTCACCTTGTCAGTAGAAGGAGCATCTCAATGTCAAAGAGATGAGAACTCTTCTGCTGGCTCTTCAGGCCTTTCAGTCTGTTATTTCTGCAGGGCCTCTCAAAGTATTCACAGACCAATACCACAGTGATGTGGTATATCAACAAACAGGGGGGACCGAGATCTTATTTGTTTTTGCTGGTTGGCACTTCTGATATGGGATCTTGCTGTCAAGAGTCAAGTGACTCTTCAAAAAGTTTATATAACTTCTGGTCAGAACACTGTGGCAGACACAGTGAGCAGGTCATTAATTCAGTCCCATGAATGGATGCTTCACAGGGATGTGCTTCTGGACATTATCCACCAGTGGGGTACTCCTCAAGTAGATCTTTTTGCCTCCCCTCTGAACAAGCAACTTCTTCTGTTTTGTGCCAGAGTTTGAGGTCCTCTGGTATTGAAGGTGGGCGCTCTCTCTTTCTCTTGGAAGGGGATATTTCTTTATGCATTCCTTCCCCTTCCTTTCATTCCAGAAGTCCCATTCAAAATTCAACAGGATGCTCCCAACATTTTGTTGGTGACTCCCTTCTGGCTGAGACAGCACTGGTTCCTTCTTGTTCTGCATCTAGCCAGGGGCAATCATCACAAGTTATCTCACAGGGTGGATCTAATCACACAAGATAAAGAATCTCTTATCCATCCCCACCTGTCCATGCTTCAACTGACACTGTGGGTGATAGGAGTTTGATTCCTCATAGACAACATTTTTCTGAGGATGTGCTGCAAGTCCTGCAGGAGGCCAGGAAACCTATGAATAGGAAATCCCACTTGTCCAAATAGAAGAGATTTTCTTTTTTGTGTCTTTCTCATAACCTGGACCCAGTTATTGTGCATGCTTCTTTGGTTCTCTCTTATTTGTGTGAATTGTTCAATACTGGCTTGGCATATTCTTCTATTAAGACCCACCTATCAGCTATCCCTGCTTGTCTGCCTTTTGTTCCTTCTTAGCTGCTAGATTTGAGATGAAACAATTTCTTAAAGGTGTCCTTAATATTAGACCTCCCAGGAAACCTGTTCCTCTTCCCTGGGATCTTAATTTTGTTTTGGAAAAGTTGATTTAGGCTCCTTTGATTCTGCTGCTTCAGCTTCCTTGCAACATTGTTCATGGAAGACTGTTCTTTTGTTAGCACTTACTTTTGCCAGATGGGTGTCTGAGTTGCAGACCCTTATGGCTTGTCTTCTTTTGTTGATTTTTCTTTTATGCTGATGCTGGTTAATGAATTATCTCTTAAACAGTCTATTAATCTGCCTACTTTTTCCCCTCTCTGCAAATTAACAGTAAGAGGGTGCTCCATACTTTGGACATGCATAGGCAACTTAGAGTTTATTTGGATATGGCCAAGGCTATCAGAAAACCTGATTAGTTATTTTTTTTCTTTTCATCCTAGATTTTTGGGACTTGCTGTATCCAAACAGACTATTTCTTATTAGATTTCTAAGGCTATTTCCTTTTGTTACACTTTTCATGACAAGAGCCTCATTCTGCTTGAGCTGTGGCTTCTTCTGGTGCTTTTTTCAAAGGCTTAGATACTAATTCTATTCTTGAAGCAGCTACATGCACTTCTGTTCATACCTATACCAAGCATTACAATTTGGATAGTATCTTAGAGCTAGGGCTGGTTATGCTAGTTCACTTCTTCATTTTTTTAGGGGATTCTTCTGCCCCTTCCTCCTGTGCCCTAGTTTCTTCTTGAACTTTGACATTCTCCCATATAGTTAAGAATACTGCAGCAATGAATGTAAGGACATAGTACAGTTGCGTAAAATCTTAACCATAATGGTAGATGTCCTTACCTTCACTCCTGCAGTACTTGCTCCCTCCCTCCATCACCCACATCTTTCTAGTTCTTTACTTTCCTGAATGTACACATTACCTCTTGGGCTCCTTGGACTGGTGTTCCTCCTTGGGCAATCATTTTTGTTTTTGGTAAGCCTGAATGTCACCTTTATGCCCTACTTTACACAGGGTGCATATGGTGATATTCGGCATACCTTTTAAATTCAGAAGTCTTTGGAAGACTGACCAGACACTGGACTTTCACAGCAGGGAATCTTATATAGTTAACAGTACTGCAGCAGTGAAGGCAAGGACATGCACCATTATGGTAAAATTTTATACAACTCTATTGTCCCAATTTTGCAATCCTCTTCAGTGGATTTTCTTAGTGTGGTATTCAACATATTGTTGAAGTGCTGTACTAACCTGCCCATCTGGATCTGAGATACAGATCTCTTAAATTACTTAATTTTAAAACATTCACTTTACTGATGCATTCATTTTGACATAAGCACTGCTTGCAGGCTTAAAAGGCATGCAAATGGGAGTACCACAAGGATAAATTCTTGGTCCCCTTCTCTTTAATATCTTTACTAACCAACTTTATACTTCCTGTCCTTAGTCATCTCTCATTCAGTATGCAGATGATTCTACTATCATCTCCACTGCTAACCTCGCTGACCTACTATCCACTACACAAAACTCTTTCAACCTCGCAGAAACATGACATCAACAACCAACTCATACTCAACCCTAAAAAGACAAAACTTCTACTCTTATTCCCCAAATCCCTCTCTTACCTGAAGTCCTCATTTTCCATCTCTTCCCTCAATAATACAATCATTGCACCTGATACTCACACTAAGCTACTTGGGGTGATCATTGATGATCAACTTAAATTTGACTTTCACGTATGTCATAATATAAAGAAAACCCACCAAAAACTCAGTCTTCTCTACAAAAACAGATGTTTCCTAACACCTGACTCCAGAATCTCACTTGCTTATGGTTATCTTCTTCCTAAACTCTTCTACAGCTGTCAAATCCTTGCTAACCTGCAGTCCTCACTACTCTCTAAACGTGAAACCACCTATAATAAAGTTGCTAGATTTGCTGCTAACCTTCCTCTTAAAACTCACCACTGCCTTGCCTTCAGGACACTTAACTGGCAAGACCTTCCTCACCACCTCTTGCTTTCTTGACTGCTTATAATCTACTCCCTCCTTACCAAGCCATCATCCTGTCCTAATATCTCATCACTTGTCTCCTCTTGCACTCCCCCTCGACTTCTTCGAAGCTCTGACCAATACCTCCTACAGATACATAAGCTTAAAAATACATTAAGCCAGTCTCTGCACAGTTATTTTCCCACTCTTTCATGGAATAAGCTTCCCATAGCCCTTAAAAACATCACTCCAGTCCATAAGTTCAAGAAAGCCTGAAAAACACTTTTCCAATTCTTGGATCTGTCTCTGTAACCACCCCACCTGCACCCCCCCCCAGCATTTTTACTACCTTAACTCCCTCTCTCTACTTCATTCCTCCCACTAACACCTTTTTTCTTTTAAGCTTTCTTTCTATTTCACATCACTACTTCTGCTTCTCCCCATAACACAATTCTACTGTGTAATTGCTACCTGCCTTCTGTGCCCTTGCTTATAACCTTGCCTCTCATATACTAGAATTATAATACCTCTGGTTCACAACTCAAACTGAAACTAAACCGCTCAGTAGCCTACTGACAATTCAAACTTTTGAACTACCAGATCACAGTAATTTACCTGATCCTAGTTCAATTATATCTATACTTGTTTGTATTAATCTGTAAATTATTGTTAATTTTTGTTTCTTATATAGATAACACCCACCACAGATATATTTCTTTACTTAGATGTCTTTATATTTGTCAAATCATTGTTTTTTAATAACTTATATTTTGTATTTTGATTTTTTTTTGTATTTTTAATAAGATGTTAAATTTTGTTATGTGGAGCTTTTCTCCTTGGACCTCCACTGAAAAAGGGCAGTTGCTCAGTTAGATTATCCTGGTCAACAAATGTCAAATAAATAAATAAATAAATGAAACGTACCTATTTTCAAACTATTTCAGGGTTATAAGTATCTCTTTACATGCTAATATTTCATTCATTATAGATTTTGATTTGACTTTATATGCTGTTATAGCATCAGGTTATTTAGTAGCATAGTTTTGAATGACTGCAGTATATTGAGACCTGTTGTTGGACTTGGCTAGTGTCTCATCTATGTCCAAAGCAATCCATTGAAAGGGGATCCTCTTTAAAGGCACTCGGTTTAACGGTATTTTTAAAACCAGGATTTGGAACTCCTTTGTGGCATTGAGGGCAACTATCACAGACATGTTTGATTTATCTCACAGTTCTATGCCATGGTAAAACCCTTTCATAGTTTGCTCATGTTCAGGTGTATGCACAACGCATGGTTGTGCACTGGTTTCATTACTAAATTCCTGAGAGGCTTGCAAAC
>NC_056734.1:55632637-55695137 GCF_019279795.1 Protopterus annectens
AAAACAGCAGACAACAACAACACAGTGTGAAGTAGAAGTGCATAGGCTGTTTGCAAAGTTAGGAAAGAAGAGAAGATGAAATTCCTAAAACCAGAAATAATTAAAAAAATATGCATGCTCTGTCTACTTGAAAAACTGGCTGATTGAGATGAAAGAGGTTGCATAGTAGAACTACAAGAAAGATTAGCAAAGACACATCTAGTATAGTTCATTGTCGAATGGATAAGAAGAAATACAGGAGGTTTCTTTTAACTACACTGCCAAATCAATTGACCACGCATATTGGGAGACTCCCTATCCATGAGGAAGAGCTGCAGTTTGATAGTAAAATGCCGTAGTTTCAGTTTAAAGGGATGACTAGTGAGCCATGTGACTACAAGGAGAGAAATTCACAATAGCAGAGTATAAGATGAAAACTCTAGATGATGATACACCAATAATTTATGAAAGGAGAAAACAGGTGACAGCAGCTGTTGAAATTTAAGGTATGCATGAGCATGAGTACATTTTTTATGAAGACACTTTACCAATTATGTGGAGAGGCTAAATATGATAGACAGTCAGTGAATAAAGCTATTTTCATCTATAAAGATGTAATGCTGGGTCTGGCAGATATGCGGGTGTATAGTGCAAGAAAATAGTCTGGCAGATGCCCAGGCTGATGGAGCAATGTCCAATAAGAAGGAGGGACTGTATGGTGATTGCAAATGGAGGGAATAGTGAAAGGGAGGAGATAAAGCTCAGCAGATGAAACAGGCATCCGTACAAGAAGATGACATTTGAATACCGAACCTAAAATGGAAGATTGTTTTATCTCTACTTAAGAAGACGGCATTGATGGAGATTAAATTCAAAAAACTCAGAACGTATCCTGAGCCATTAGTTAGTAACCCTTGGAGAAAAGTCTTGCAACTGATTGAAACTATGCAGTTGGATTCAGTCTCTCTCTCTCTGATTTTTGTATATATGAATTTATTAACTTTGTTTATAGTTGTTTTAATTTCTTTCATTTTGTCAGGCTGAATGTAAATATTGTATATAGTTATTTAATTTGATTACTACATATAATACTATGTGATTGATCTACAAATAATTATTTGAAAATAAAAAAACACTTGAGTAAAAAAAAAAGAAACTAGCATCCAGTATAATTGTTAATGAGATTGGAGGTGAAGATAGCCATTACGTCATGTTGGGAAGGTGGGTTGAAGGAAGCAGGACTGAAAACAATGAATGGTTCCAGAGAGAGAAATAAAAGTGGTTTGTATTAGTGCTTCCCTGTAAAGAAAAGAAGGCAACAAGAATGGGACTGATGCAAGTTGGTAAAGTTTGACCTTTCTAGTGAAGAGGAGGAAGGGGCTAGTAGAGTAATTAAGGCATGAAGATCAAGGGAACTTGCGACAAAAGGCTGCTGTAGAAGTAGTGATCACCATACACAAGAAAGAAAAGATACAAGAAAGAGATACTGGGGCAAAAAGCACAGTGAAAAGGTGAAAGAAAGGAATATGAGGTCAGAGGATACAAGTAGAATGCATGAGGAAATTGAGCATGCTCTCTCTCCATATAAATAAGTGTGCATGTATGTATGTATGTATGTATGTATGCATGTAAATAAGTGTGCATGTATGTATGTATGTAAATAAGTGTGCATGTATGTATGTATGTATGTATATCATCATCTTCAACACTTTTTTCCCATTTTTGTCTGTGTCAGTATAGGTTCTGTGTTTTTTTTTAATTCAGAAGCTGCTAGAAGTACTCCTTCCATCTGACTTTGAGGTAATGTGGATTGGTGAACAGATTGTTGCTGGCATCCCTTATGAAGGGTGTCTGATGACTATTATCTTTTTTTATTTTATTTTTTTTTTTGTTGTTGCCTTGCAACCTGATAGAGTTTCTTTGTGTGATCTACAAAGTCACTCTCCAGAAGCTGGCAGTGTGTCTCTGGTGCTTTGTTCCTTACTATTGCAACTTTCGCGTATTCCTTTTGTTACCTAGCCAGTATTCCTTTTTAGCCTGGTCCATCTTTTCTATCTCCTGTTTTTTTTTCCTGAACTCCTTTCATTTGATTTATTCCTGTACTTCTGCATTCTACTACCAGTCTTCCTTATGTACCCTACTTTCACAGCTGCCTCGGTCACATATATACTCTATAGTCCTTACCCATGCTGTTTTGATGCATTACCATTCTTCTTCAACTCCATCTTTTCCTCTTCTTCCTGAAGTGCTGGAACCCTGAGTATTTCTTTGAACTCTTGTGTTTTCTCTCCAGTCAACTTCCATACCTTCATTCTGGTCTCTGTTGACCTTAACTCATTACATCCGAGTGACCCCTCCAGGTGCATCTGCAGTTAACTCCTACTGATACCTCTAGGCGTCAAGTATTGCTTGTTCATATTTGCATCAATTATTCCAAAACCATGTTATGTACAAGGTTTTAAAAGATTTCATTTTAAAGCTTACACAATGGCAAACACAACTGCATTAATGTTTTATCTCTGCCTAGTGCAGGTAAAGAGATATTAATTGCTGTTTTATGATATTACTTTATATAGGTATAATTTTCACATTTTTCTAAATATCTCAATAACCAAGTAATACAGACAGAACTCCTTAGTCTTATATGAAAGTTCTCAGTTAGATGAAAAAAATGTTGACGTATATAACTTGAGTGGTTGTTGAGATATTGTAAGTTGTTTACAAAATATTATAAATGTAACAATTATTGTGTTTACTGTGACTCATAACATTCTGTTTAATACCTAGAACCTAAAGAATACTACCACTATAAAATAGTTTGTGGTGAAGGGTTTGCCATTTATAAATCTTTCGTAACCTCCTATGGTTCCAGAGATATGAACATTTATTTGAAATGTAAGGACATAACTTGATTCTATCAAAAGGCTTAGGCTCCACCCACTGGAAGTTACAATGCAAATTTTGTGAATTAAGTTGGAGTGAACTAGTTAAGAGCCTTCTTTGACCACTGCTTGCAGTTGGCTATGGTAATCAGTGATTTATGCTGTGGGCTGACTGCCATTGTGGATGAGTTTGTAATCACTGATTCTACCCAAGTGCCCTTTCCTTACTAGGAGGAAGTCTACCTGAGTTGCATGTTGGCCACTCTTTTTTTTTTCTCAGATTTTTTTTTTTTTCAATACCTTTGAATGAATTCCATTGTATTTATACATAGCATCTTAAATAACTATGTACACTATTTACATTAGCCTGACACTATAACAGATCTTAATGTATACAGTTACTTTATAAGTATGTCCAATCCATTATCAGAGTGTCTGATCAATTACTGTATAGTGTCAATCAATGATAAGACTTTCCCCAAGGGTTGTTGATGGAATGGCTTTGGATAAATTCTTAGTTCTTTAATTTTAATTTCCAGTAATGCTATGGTCTTCAGTAGGCTGAAAAAGTCTTCCAAAGTTGGTATTGTGTTTGTATTCCATCTTCTTGTTATACACTTCCTTGAAATTGCAAGTATAGCCCATACTAGATACACGTTTGACCTATTCAAATGAAGACCTTCGTTCACATTTAATAATACAAGAGCTTTAGTTAAATAAAATGATTTGTTAAATAAAGCTTGTAGAAAGTTATTAATACCATTGCAAAAGTGCTTAATTTTAACACAGTCAAAGAAAATGTCGTCCCAGTCTGCATTTTGTACTTGCTCACATCTCCAACATATTCCTTTTATGGAAGAACTAATTTTACTGATTATGTTTGGATGTGCAAGAATGTCCAATTAAAAACTTGCCAGTATTGTGTAAAGGATGTATATTTTATCGATAATAAGATATTTGTTTTAAGCAAAATGCTTTTCTGAGTGCTGTATCTCTGCAGATATTCACAGCTGTTGTTTACAACAAAAATGTTGTAAGTAAAAAACATCATGTACCATTAGAAATGTACAACAGTTCACTTGACTGAGCACTATTTCAGTCTTTCAATTGCTGGAAAATAATTTTATATTAAAATAACATAATTAACAGATCTGCATGGAATAAGACAGAGAATGTAAAATAAATGTAGAATCAAATTACCACAGTCATAAATAACAGGATGGAGTCCTTTAAGTGCTTTATCAAACATGGGAAGAATATTATATGAATTGCATTTGTTGTTTTAACTTAAGCAAGTTAACTCAAAAGTATATGACTGATCTGTGTCTTTGTCTGTCTGTCTGTCTGTCTAGCTATATATAAATAGATCAGTTTTATTTATGTTGTTTTATTTTCATTTGGTTAATAGGCTAGAACAATGATCTAAATGGACAGTTTTCATGTTTGTCCCAGGAAATACAATGTATCTCTATATATTTATCTGTATCTATATCTGTCTCTCTCTCTCTCTCTGTGTATGTATGTATGTGTATATATATATATATATATATATATATATATATATATATATATATGTGTGTATATATATATATATATATATATATATATATATATATGTGTGTATATATTTATATATATATATATATATATATATATATATATATATATTTACATAGGTCTATGTCAGATGATCAAGTTTTCAGAAACCTGAAATTCATATAGTTGAGACCATATGATCGAGTTTCCGAAAACTCAAATATCAAAAAAACCCACAAAAATCTACCTTTTTACATTTTTGCAGGGCGGCACGCCCCGTGCACCCCCCCCTTTTTGGGGCTGTGGCCCGCACAACCCCTGAAAATTATGTATACCAACTCTGAGATTGCACTACATTGAGGAAAAGGGTAAATTTCCTGATCTGCAGTGTATCGCAATCTCCATTCAAAAGCTTTAGGTTTTCAAGAACTCAATCATATGGTTTCGACCATATGACTTTCGAGTTTCTGAAAACTCGATCAACTGATAGGGACCCATATATATGATATAGATAGATATATGTATATATGTATATAAACTGTAGTTGTAGCCAACTTCTTAATAGACTCTGCAAGTGCATAAATCAACTATCACACACACACAGACACACACACACACACACACACACACACACACACACACACACACACACACACACACACACACACACATAAAATATATACTAGTTATGATGTGATTGAGAGAAAAAGGAATCAGAGATGCAATATGTGGTAAACTTAGGTGGATGTTCAGATGAAAGAGAGATGGAGTGAGGGATGAGTCCTTGTATCATACACTGAATTGATTTATGTTTCTGAGGACTGCTGATCATCCAGCAGAAAATAGAAATACAATGATTATGTGACAAAAGCATATATTTCTAGATTTTGTTTTACTAGAAGTCATTTGAATTGTGCACGGGAATATATTAAGGTGTTGATGGATCTGAGTTTTTGGATACAGATTCCCAAATATGGTGGGCTGGTTATAGGATAAGTGATCAAAGAGTTAGGGTTCACGCACACAAAAGTAAGGTGGATGGGGGGCTTTGCCTTGATCTGTTTCACTTTACTCATGTGTGTTAACCATTACCCTGCTCCTTGCCCTAACCCCACATTGATACATTACCATACCCAAAACACTTTCTCTAAGAAATACAAAGTAAAGGCACACACAACAAATGATACTTTCAACATATGTAGAATATTTTGGTGTTAATTTGAAAACATCAGTTTATTAATCATCATAATCACCTTATTGTGAGCAGTGTTTCTGTTTTGTAATGATGTGAGCAGCCATTGCAATTATATATTATGTGATACTTTTGAAAACTGACGAAGTTCTTTTTATTATTAAAGAATGAAAACAGTAAACGACACTTTGGTTGGTCTATCCATTTTTTTTTTCAAATTGTTTTTTTTTATTTAGGTCTTTGTTTTTACTTTACTCCTTGACATCACAATATATTTTCTACGTTTTATACATTATTTGTTCTATGGTCACATTGTGTCCTTAAATGCAACAGGATAGAATTTGCATAGAGAAATATTTGTATTTTCTCTGCAATAGTCTGATCGCAGAGCTAGTGAAGTACAGAAATACTGAAATTGTGTGTATGTGTATGTGCATGTGGTGGGGGGTGTGAAACTGCATTTTACATTTTAAAATGTAGTTTTGGCTATTTTAGTTTGATAGGTCAATTGCTGTTGTAAAGGCTATACACTACGACTCTCTGAAGAACACCTTACTTCATAAGGATTGAACTGACTGAGTTAAACTAGTCTAAGGCAGATAAAGACCTGATAAATAAATAAAATGTACATACCTGCCCTGTATGAGTGAAAGCCCTCACAGACCCCTCAAGCTTATATATGCCAAATCCTTAGTTTGGCAAACATAAAATAAAGAAAAAAAAGACTAAAGAAACAGATGCTAACTCAGAATTAGAAACCACGGTGACAGTGACTTCCTAAGGAAAGCAGATAGTGGAGACATGAATATCAGCAAGCTCATCTCAACTGTATTTTACCTCAGGTAGCCTGCGCTCATTAAGCACTTGTAAGCCCTGTACAAGATGTTTATTAGTCAGCATAAATACACATAGACACATGCATGGATCAGTACATGTCTGTGTAGGTTTGTCGCTAAAAAAAACAAGTAGTACAGTAGTGAAATAACTACCACTGGTGTTTCAGTCTATTGGTGCACATCATTCCTGTGGCCATTTGGGTTTTGCTTAGTGCTCTGCTCCTCTCATATTTTGAAGACATGCTAATAGGATAATTGAGAAAAATGGCAGCCATCTAAATTGCCTCACCATAGATGTATAAGCATTGTATAACTGAATATTCCGTTTATGTCCATGACTTTCTATTGTACATTATTCTCTTCCACCACAGTGTTTCATTCATTATTATCACATAGAGCTATGCTAAGGAGATCAGTCATTGACTTGTATATAAGGATCTTCTTCACTACAGGAAATTGAATCAAAAATGCACTGTATACCTAAATAGTTTAACAAAACTGTGGTCAGAATGCCATTTGTCATACAAGTACAACACCCTTCATGTCACCCTTTATGTCACAGCATGATGGAACAATAACTCCCCAAATTAAAGAGAAGCAGATAGAGTGGGAAACATCTGACAAAGAAATATGGACATGGGAAAGAAAAAGAGATTTATTATGGTGCAATATTCATGCAAATGTGAAAGCAAAACTAATTAATACAAAAAAAAATCATCACCATAGATATTTGCAGAGAAATACAGACAAAGGCCTCTGGATATAGAACATTTCACAATTCTAAAATAAGAAAACAAAGTGGGAAAGTAAACAAGAAGATTAGTAATGGAGAAGTTAAAGAAATGCAAAATGAAGTTATGGATTACCTGTGAAGTGAAGGGTTTAGTGTAGAAAATCCAACTCAGGTAAAGTTGCAGCATGATGGAACAATGAGTCCTCAAATGAGGGAGAAAAAGGTAGAATGGGAAGCATCTGATCCATTGCCATATGAAGGTGCTCTAGAGCTTTCAAAAAGAAACCAGTACAAAGTTCAGTTGGTATTGCGCAGCAGGGGAAGGAGCAGGAAAGAGTGGCAACTCTGACGCAGTTAATGTTGTGGCTTGATAGGACAATGAATTCCCATATAAAAGAGCAATGGATGACCCAGGATGCAGCTGAAGAGAGTATGTCACAGGTAGATGTTTCAGGAACTTTCTGTAGAATGCCCTCAGCTTAGAAGAATGATCGAAGGGAAGATTTGCTAGATTTAATAGAGATGGATAGACATTAAAACGGAGGAAAGAAATGGATTACGAAATGTAAATAAGATCCAAAATGTTAGACATTTGACAAAACGGATGAGCACAGTAATAAAGACTATTAACAGAAGTACATAGGATGTATTACTGTGCAGCTAAATTAATAACAGATAAAATCTTACCATAAAAATGCAGAGCAATAAGGCAAAGGAAGGGAAGAAATAAAATGCCATCATGGAAGCATCAAATACAGAAAACTATAAAGGAAGTTAGATAAGAAGTGTCACTGTCAGAAGAAAATAGAAGAGGGAATAGACCAACAAATATATTGAGATAGATAGATAGATAGATAGATAGATAGATAGATAGATAGATAGATAGATAGATAGATAGATAGAGGGATAGATAGATAGATAGATAGATAGATAGATAGATAGATAGATAGATAGATAGACAGATAGATAGATAAAAGCAATGAGCAGTATCATAACAGACCAGGATCTATCATGCACTATTCCAAATAATAAACTAAAGATATAAGCACAGACAGAAAAACTAAAAAGATATTCAGTTAAATCTAAAGGACAATTACAAAATAAGCAGTTCATTGATGACCCAAGAATTGAGAAACAAAGCAAAAGGAAATAGAAACACTACCAAAAAAAGAAGAAATAGACACATATTGGGGAATATTTATGAAGACCTTGTGGAACATAACAAAGATGCTGAAAGAACAGAGTAAGTAAAAGAAACAGTAAGAAGTTCAAATGTAAGGAATATGAAATGGGATGAAGTAAAGTCCAGAGAAATTGAAACAAATTTGAGAGTAGCATCTAAATGGAACATCCCAGTCCCAGATGCAGTACCTAACTACATGAAGATTTAGCCTTGAGTAAGAGCTACTTATATGCACATCCCAAACAGACACCATCTTGGTTAACACCAAAAATGATACTGCTCCTTAAAAGTGAACTTGTAAGCCATCTTAAAAACTATTGACCAATAACTTGCTTTCCAACAATGTACAAACTATATAGTGAAATTGATGCCAATTGAGTTTACAGTGATTTAAAAGAAAACTTAATCATGACAATAGAAAAAAAGGGTAATAGAAGAAAGTTGTATGGAATAAATAGTAAAAAAGGGTAACAAAACAAAGTCATATGGAACAAACGATCATTTGTTGCTAAATAAAGTAATAGTGGAGGATTGTAAAAAAGGGGAAGAATCTAAGAATGACATGGATAGATTGCAAAAAAAGCATCTGACAGCATCCCACATTCATGGATAAAAGAGTGCTTACAGATGCATAAGAAACATCCTACATTGATCAGTTATTACAGTGCCTATGAAACAGTAACAAACCATTTTGAAATTAAGTCTTAAAGGGCAAATGGGCAAATTATTATCCCAGGCATAAATATTGAAAGGAGGATATTCCAGTGTGATTCTTTGTCACCACTGTTGTTTTGTTTTGTCCTTAATCTGCTAAGCTGTTCATTTAACAAATTAGGTCTTGGTTATAATTTGGTTCCCAGAAAATAAACTTGTTTAAAGAAATCTCATATACTTTTAGTGGATGACCTAAAAACTGTATAATTCATTAGATGAGATGTTCAAAGCACACCTAAAAGTGATTAAAACTTTCACAGATGATATAAGAATGACATTTGGTCTGATAAATGTGCAGACGCAATATTGAAAGCAGGAAAGTTGTAGCACCAAAAAACATCAGTCTAAGACATGAATGTGATATAAAGGAACTTGAGCAGGAAAGAGTGTATAAGTATTTGAGAACTGATGAAGGATGGAAATAAAACATGATAAAATGCAAATAAAACTCAGTAAGGAATACTTCTGAAGACTAAAATTAATATTGAAAACAGCCCTGATGTCTATGAATAAAGAACAAACTACAAACCAATTTTTCTTGTTTTGACTTACAATTATGTTGTGATTGACTTGTCTGAAAGGGTTTTGTATCTGCTGGACAGAAAAACAAGAAAAATACTTCATGCTTATCAATTAAGATATAAAAAATCAGTGTATACCAAGATTATATATCCCTTGCTCTGAAGGAGGTATGGGCCTCATTGAAATGGATTATATGCATAGATCTGCAATAGTGAAACTGCATACTTATTTGCTGACCTCATCTGATCCAAACATAGTAAAACATTTTACAACACGAGGAGATGAAGATAGGAAGCCTAAGATAACCTCACTGCTTAGTTTAGCAGAAGCATTCAAGTGGCAAGTGGGAATGGAAATCAAACCAGAAGTAGGTAAAAGTCAGACAGCAAATAAATGTGTCAAAAAGAAGGAACATAAGAAAAACGATCAGATGAGAATGAAAAAATGTGGGAAAGCCAGAAATATAGTGCCAAGTATAGAAATCTCCTGCGACAACCTCATGTTGATCAGGATTTGACACAAGAATGTTTAAGGAGAGATGAGTTGAAACTAAAGTATGAATGGTCAATAATGGCAGCACAGGATAGTGGACTATGTACATATTGGCTTACAAAGTCCATTGAACATGTGGAAGAAACAGGCAAATGTATCTTCAGTAAAAAAATTGGAAACAGTTGCACACCTTTTTGCTGGGTGTGATATTCTCATAGTAGAGGACCAGTACACTGAAAGGGACAATTAAGTGACAATATTGTTGCACTGGGGATTATGGAAATAGTACAATATAGAAGTAGCTGAGAAGCACTGGGAACATCAACCACAAAGCATTACAGAGAATGATGAAGTGTACATCATGTGGGATCACTCATTACAAAACATTTCAAAAAATAGATGCAAGAAAACCAGATATAGTAGTCCATGGAAAAAAGCAAAAGCAACACTGATCAATGAAATTGCCACACCTAGTGTTTACAGTGCCTGATATACAAGGAGACAAAATGTCATAAAGTAACAAGATTTCCAGGTAGAAATGAGAGCAGTGTGGAAGAAAGATACCCAGACAGTTCCAATAGTAGTAATAGGTCCTAAAGAAAAACATTTACAGTCACATTTAGATATGCTACCAATACATGCAACTCTGTACGGATTGCAAGAGTATATTCTCAGCACACTCTGGGTGCTGCGAAGAGCACTTTTGGCTAACACCAAAGATTAAAACAGTATTAGATAGATAGATAGATAGATAGATAGATAGATAGATAGATAGATGGAATGAAAGATACAGATACAGATGTTTCTATGTGCGGACAAAAGTGAATGCACCAAGGATCAGAATCCCCAAACTGCATTCACCAAAAACATCTTGCTGAAAAACAGTCTTTATTTGTTTTTGCAGGGTGCAAGTCTCTCATATCCCCCAAACTTATACATACCAACTGAGGTTGCACTTACTCATAAAAAGGGGATATTCCCACCAAAAGTGACTCACTTCTGACACAGTTCACTAACAGTTATTTCCAACAGAGGAACCCTGACTGTTGACAGTTTGAAGATCTGATATTAGATCTTGAGAGTTCATACTGGATAACTGATATAGATATTTATATAGGCAGTTTTTATGTTTATTTAGGCAGTTTTGCACATACATGCCTAAATAAGGAGGCATATATGTAACCATTTACTTCTATCAGTAGACTTTAATGTGACTTTAATAATTGGCTTAGTTTCTGGTGTCATTCTAAGGGGGTGCAATATTTGCCAGCATAGAAGGAGATGGTCAACAGACCATGCAACTTTGCCAGGGATGGTCTGTACCTCTCCCCCTCTAGGCTTTCAAATATTAGCTAAAACATTGTCATCTCCATAGTACTTATTTAGGCAATGCCAAACTGAAAGTACTTCAGACATAGCAAATCAAAACCAAGAAAATGTAAAGGTAATACTGCTCAATGCTAGGAGTATAAAGTAAAAGAAAACTCCATTCCCTAGAAGCTCTCTTCACCCTAGATAATGCTGACATTGTACGATCACGGAGACATGGTTTAAATCTGCGGAGAGCACATCAAAAATAAATATACCTCAAGGCTAGTCAAACAGGACAATGCACTTGAGCAGCTCCATGTTCAAATCACCATAGGTAAAATCCAATACCACTTCCTTGCAAGCTATAGGTCCCCTATATTACCCAGGAGACCCATACCATGTATATAAACCTATTTGAAACACTCACCACCCAACACAATACCATATTCATGAGTGACTTTAACTATTGCACTCTACACTGGGAATCCTATATGACACCAAATGTACAGGCACATAGATTCCTGGATTCACATAGATTCCTGGATTTTGTAAACACAAACTCCCTGGACTAGATAGTCAATACACCAGAAAGGGGTGCAAACATACTGGATCTGGTCTTCACTAATATGGGAGAGTTCTGTACACCCCCACCACAGAATGGTCTCCTTTGAAGTAAAAATAAAACCTGGACCACCAGTTAACCCAGAATATTCAGAAACTACTGTAAGACTAATGCCTGATATTAAGTAATAATCTGGCAAAATTTCAAGCCCCCATAAACCCTGAGAACATTGCTACCAATGCAGAACTGTTCACAGAAACCATGCAAAGCTTGTCAATAGCTGCATATAAGCAGCTATACCCACCAGGAAGAAGTACAGAACTAACTAAAAAAAAAGCCACCCTGGTGGAATCACAAAATCAATAGGCTGTATAACAGAAGGAAGAAAATTAGAGCAAAAATTAGGAGGTGCAGCACACAGCAAGATAAAAGCACTCTCATCAAACTAAACAAACAACGCATAGGAGAAATAAAGTCTACCAAAGCCAAATATGAGGTAAATTTGGCCTTCCAGGCCAAGGACAACCACAAGGCATTATTTAGCTGTGTCTGCAACTTTGAAAAGCAATACACAATTGAGTGCAGAGCTCATTGTAAATGAAGCCATCTATACTGATCCAGAAGATATAACAAACCCATTGGCTGATAAATTCAGCTCCAACTCTACCCTCTCTGACCTTCAATCTTCCCTCAGGAAATACCATGAAATATACCTCCCCTGATATTACTAGGGAACAGGTCCTTAATGCTCCCTCTAAGGCCAAGAACACTGCATCAATGGGCCCAGACAATATCCCAGGATGCCTTCTAAATAGCATGAAACATGACCTACCAGGATCTCTGGAACTGCTATTTAACTGTAGCCTCCAAACAGGCTTCATGCCTCATGAATGGAGAACAGCAACAGGCAACCCTTTGCACAAGGGTGGGCCATCTATAGACCCTGGAAACTACAGTCCCATAAGTCTCACTAGTCTTATATGTAAAGCCATGAAAATAATTATAATGGAAATGATTAATAGTGATATAGAACACTTACAGACATTGGACCCAACCCAGTGTAGTTTTGTCAAGGGCAGGTCATACCTACTCAACCTGGTGGACTTCTTTGAGATAGTCACCAAAGCAATGCATGAGGGTAAAATTGTTCACACTGCATACCTTGACCTGGTCAAGGCATTTGGCACAAGACACAATACCCCAAACTCAAGAGGTTAGGTACAAACCTGTATGTCACCCAGAGGATAACCAAATGGCTCACAGGCAGGATCCAGGAAGTTAGTGGAGTCCACATCTATAAAGAGACCTGTCACAAGTGGATTCTCTCAGGGATCAGTCCTTGGACTGCTCCTTTTTGACATTTACTTTTATGAAGTTAAGGCCAATGTCAATGCTCTCTGGCTGACTACATTTGCAGATGATTGTAAATTAGGAGCTGTCATTGAATCCCACACTAACACAAATATTCTCCAGGAAGGGCTGACACAGACACACAACTGGTGTTAGAGACATTGGCTAAAACTAAATGCCAAGAAATGCATAATTGTATCCTTTGGGAAGTCATCCACCCATGGTAACTATCATATTGACAACACACCCTTTAGATGTGACACAGTAGTCAGGAATGTAGGGACACACATAGACAGTAATCTAGCCTTTGACCATCACGTGTCTACAGTGGTGAAGAAATCATTCTATGTTGCACAACTTATAAACAAAGGTATGGCATCTAAGTCAAAGAATGTCATTGCTCCACTGAACTTGGCATTCATCAGACCTATCCTTGAGTGCAATGCCCCCTTTGGTATGTACCTAACCAGGAATATCCAACAACTGGAACATCAACAGAGGTTCATCACTAAAAGAATACAAGACATAAGTAACATGTCCTGTGCAGACCAACTCAAGGTGCTATCCTTGTATTCTGTCTCCTACAGCCTTTTGAGGAGAGATCTATGCATGACATATAGGGCATTGTTAGAAGCATCTCTGATGGACCTCCTGCATATCAAGAAAAAAAGAGCACCAGAATCACCCATTCTAAAGACTTAAACCTTGCCTGTGATATAAATAGGCCCTGCTTGATGTATCTATGAGACTACCCCATCTCGGAACAGGCCCCCCATCCATGTGAAGCAGAGTTCCTCCCTAACCCAATTCAAGTGCAATGTGGACAATTGGATGGGGAACAGAAAATTTATCCCTGGTTTGGCACCAATGTCTATAATGGTCACAGGCAACCTGTAAATGATTCATCTCTCAGGCCCCTGTTTGTAAATGTTTCATCTCCCAAGACACTGCTTACACTTACCAAGGGTATCAGAACTTGTCAGAGATTTGGGATGCATGGCTAGGCTTAAAAAGGCCCTTGTGGCTGTTAGCCTAGTAAACACCTATGAACCTGTGAACCTGTGGTAACAGCAGGTGTCAAACTCTGCACAGAAATCTGTATATGACCAGATGTGAATTTGTCACACAAATACAGCTGCAATTTACAATGTACACACAGCCTCTATAACTGGTCTTTACCTATGCAATACAAAATGTGTGCTTATGATGTCATGAAACATGTACTGTGCACCACAGTGGTACATGGAACTCAAGGTTTAACACATGCATGTGCATCAGATACACTCAATTAGCACAATATACCCAGCATGTAAGGCAGATATTTTTCCTGCAGATGTATGTCACTTGGAAAATTACCACACTGCATACATAGAAAGGACATTATTCTGAAGTTAAATCTATTCTCAGCGATGCAGTATAAACAAATTTATATAAAAAATGAAAATCAAAAGAGCATGACTACCCATTAGATAAGCTAAGGACAGGAGACCTTCAGTCTCTGTATTGGGAATGAACAGTACATGATCAGTCATAAGACATGAGTGGTGTGAAAATTAATCTGTGTAGCTATTGCTTATAACCTGATGGCTAAAATAAGCTGTGACAAAGGGGGATACTGCCAGCACAGCTATCTGGAATATTGTAAATAATTATATGTCATTTGTGAATATCAACATGATCTATATAAGATGCTTGTGTTACAGCTGTATTAGAACAGTATGTCATGTGTATATCAAACTGGTCTGTACAGACATATGTTAAAAAGGTATTTTATAAAGTTCTTGTGCTTAAAATGTAACCACAGTGGGCCCTGCTGGAAGAGAACAGAAATGTACATGCACAATTATAACTGTTTAAATGTATATATTTTAACAGTGGAAACTGGAATACAGGAGGTTAACTTCAGAAAAATAGCTGAAATTAAATTACTTTATAGGCTAGACTGGAGACATAATGTCTGTACTATGGAGCTTTCTGTATTGTCCTTAGGGTGAAATAATAACTAGTCTGGAAATGTAGAGGAATTGACTTCTAGCATCTGCCAAAGATCTGAGGTCAATGTATTTTCACAGGTAGATGCTAAATACTGCCAGCTTCTAGCAGTGACGGTTTCACCTGGGATAGAGTCAGATGACAAGAAATGATGTAATTCTGCATGTTTTCCCAGCAGTAATATTTTGAGATATTAATTTGAGAAGTCTCTTAGAGAGACAGGGCATTCTGTGTTCTATCTTGGACCTGACATGAGCCATTCACCACATCTGCCTTGCTCTGATGAAGTAAGTTTCCAGGGAATAGTACAATTCTCTTGGATATAGTCAGCAATATAGCAACGCTTAGTTTAAATATTTGTATTTATTTATTTGAGACTCTCCTGCAATGTTGTTTTAAATATTTCCTGTGATTTTGAACTCTGATGTCACTGTGAATATATGATGAGTATTTTATTATTCTTTTAGTATTTATTATTGAATATATTTAAACTGTTCATTGTGGCTGATCTGTCTAGAGATATTTGAGTTTTGAGAGTACTTGCTTATTTATTTGGCGACACTGTGTGGGCCAGTCCTAATTGCCTTGCTCTTGGTCAAACTACCATTTATATTAATATTAATATTACACAGTAAGATTGGACACCCTTTGTTAATGGCCTTAAAGTAGCTGATAAGGAGTTGGCTTGTGGCAGTGATAACTACCTTGTAGTCTGTGCAAAAGGGGGCATAGTAAGTAAACCCGTGCCAGCCTTTCCCAGGTGTGTGTATGTGTGTGTGTGTAAATCAAACCTTAAAGAGTGTGTGCGTCAGCTACTTGAGCAGGGATACCAAGCACTGGTTGGACAGTGGGTGTGCTGGAGGTCATGGCTTGGCCACTCAGCTGAGGTCTCAGTTCTATAGCTGAGCCAATGAGGAAGCTTATTGGGGATCTGGAGAAAGAGGGAGAAACCAACCTTAGACAAACTGTGATCTCTATGTGCTCTTAAGGGAAATTGCACTTGATGCAGAGAGCTGCATCTGGAAATACTGTGTTTGCACCTGTTATCCTCTCAGTGTATGTCCCCCACTGGTGCCAATGGTGAAGATTGAGGGTCCTTGATTACTGGTCCATTGGTGGGTCATCACACAAGCATTATGTTAGACCTACACATCCTAGTGCTTCTGTGGATCGCAGGATTGATGAGTGCATGCTTATGAAAGTTTTCAAATCCAAGGCTGTACTAAACAGACATAAAATCTGTCATAGGTAATCATTCACAAAACAATAACCAACCCAACTTCCTGAAGTAAAGTGAATATCAACTTGACTCAGCTAGTCCCAACATGTTTCCCATCATTTTATTTATCCAAGTCCATCTTTTTGCAGCCTTGCCACACTTAGCCCACTTTTCTTCCACTTCTGTTTTTTATCCAGATCTAAAGTCTATAAATTATTTGCATGGTTTCCTTATAAATCTTACTACTCTAACTCTGAACACCATCCCAAATTCATAAGTAAAGGCCACAAGCAGTTTTACCCCTCTATGCTTCTACTACATATTGTTACCCACTACCACTGCCATTTTCATCCCTTGAAAAAGTGATCTTATTATTCTACTACCTAGAATTCCAAAGCAGTAACTCCCACAATCCGTCAGACTCATTGAAAACCTGCCTTCTTGCCAAAATACTCCAGAGACTTTCCTATCAGTAAATGTTCTCATTTATTAACAGTTACAGCATTTCAATTGGCTGCCTGTATGGATTTGCTCAGTTTCAATACTACAAACGCCCTTTTTCATGATACCAATTACTTTCTTACAGAATCTCCATTTATTGATCCAAATGGTGACTTGACTAAGCAAACCACACTATCTAAAATTATACCAACTCTCATTCACTGATAGTGCCATAAAATGGAACCATGACTGTCTTCCAAACAGAGCTATGACAGGTTCTTTATGGGTACACCTTTTTCTGTACTAGTACCCTTACTAACCAAAATATCTTAGAGTTCTATCCTTGACTAAATTATTTTCTCCTTCTCCATAAATGATCTTCAAGCCTTAATCTCTCCACTTTCTAGATAGCCTCCTAATCCTTTATAGTGTTTATACTGTTTTCATTCCAATTACATTCTCCAGAATGAGCATTATAACATTTTTGTTTAGTTTCATAAATCTAGTCTACAAGGAAATAATAACAAATCAATTTACTAGTTGATAGTACCACTATCTAGATCTCTTCTAGATCTCTGATTTTTTTTCTTCTACTTCCCAAATCCCACTTGGGTAATAATATCACTCAATTTACAAACTGTAAATAACTTGTTTTATTAGGATTTGTAATATACCTGTTTAACATGAACAAACCTCTAAGCTAAATTACTTGTTTACTTCATAGATTAGTTACTCTATGGGTAAGATTTTTTAACACCAAAACTCAAGTATCATTTGCATCTTGTTAATCTAGGAAATTCTAACAATACTCATACTCTCCAAAACAGCGTTCTTAAAATCTGTTACTAATTCAACCCTGCCATCCCTCTCCCACATCATTGTAGTATGCACAAAAGCATCAGCAAACCTTTTATAACTAAATGGGCATCTTAAATCCTGTAAATCCCACTTGGGTAATAATATCACTCAATTTACAAACTGTAAATAACTTGTTTTATTAGGATTTGTAATATACCTGTTTAACATGAACAGACCTCTAAGCTAAATTACTTGTTTACTTCATAGATTAGTTACTCTATGGGTAAGATTTTTTAGCACCAAAACTCAAGTATCATTTGCATCTTGTTAATCTAGGAAATTCTAACAATGCTCATACTCTCCAAAACAGCATTCTTAAAATCTGTTACTAATTCAGCCCTGTCATCCCTCTCCCACATCATTGTAGTATGCACAAAAGCATCAGCAAACCTCTTATAACTAAATGGGCATCTTAAATCCTGTGCAACACTCCTTACAATTAATTATTCTTTAAATCTACCCCTCACATAACTTAAAAATTACAAACCACATGCTCCTTCTAACCTATCAGATCACAGTCATTCACTGTTCCTTCTTTATCAGGATTCCACCTTTCACCATCACATTAATCAGATGCAATTTTTTAAGCTAGCCCCTGTACCTCCCTTCTACCATTAGATCCATGTATGCATGGTCTTCATTTAGAATAGCATTATTCTCTTACTAATTGGATACCAATCAATGTAATTTTGCTCTCCCTTATCTCTTTATCTTTTCCCTTCTAACTTAGTACCTCATATTTAACTGTTTTTCTTTACCACCACTCTCTTCCGGTACCTATGCTGCTTTGTCCAAAACTTACATAACTCTGTCATTGTAGTAATAATCTATTTCTGTTCTTTTATCTAGATAACTGCTGTAACAACTTGTGTGACTTCCTTAACCTAAACTCCTGGCAATTTATATGTTTTCTCCAAACCAGTGCAATTTAAGCAACTACCGTTGCTTTGACTCATCCCTTTTCCTGTTCACAATCCATGTATCTCTAATACCAAACATGCACTTAGTACTTTTACACTTTCACTTGCCTCTAAACGATGTCTAATATATAAATACAATATAGGCAATTCTTCATTTTCATAAATCTTTCACAAATCCTCTCTTTCACTTTAATAAATTATCAAATTATTATTGATATTTGTTAAACAATGAAAGTAATATAAGACGTTATTTGCTTCCTTCCTCCACCAATAAAGGAGGCAGAAAAAGGAGAGCAATAAGAATATGCAAAACTTCTGGCATCAACACAATTTTAATTATGATTATTTTTTAGAATGAAAATTGAAATGAGACCACTATTAGTTTTTGCCCTGTAACAAACATTTCAGTTACAAATATGAAGTCATATCACACTGATTGCCATAGACCACTGGATAAGTAATTATCTAAGTAATGAAATCGATTCTGTATGTGGTAAGTCGTTTCCATGTGCAGGAATAATAGATAATTATGTTAGTGCTATTAGTATTCCAGTTCTGTTACCAAAATAAGCAAAAATGCCTCTCAGTCACATTGGCTAGTGGCTGATCTGTATGCTGCATTACAAGAACAGCTGTCATCACATATGACTAGATTACTCCTTTATATTTACACCAACAGAAAGATGCCTACCCCATCAACTCATTTGGTAATTATTACTTTATTGAAAACAGTAAGCATCAGGACATAACAATTACCATTGGACCCATCTTGCTGATACCAACTTACACTTAACTTAGGGCAATGATATATTGATGTAAACCATAATGCTCTAGATTGTTGTCTAGGATCAAACACCATCTGTTGAGGCTCATAGTATTGGCAGTGAGGGAGTCATTAGAGTTTGCTGATAAAAAGCTGATGAGTATAAATCACTACCAACCATCCAATAGTTAATTAGCATCAATATGAACAAATTTAATGGAGATTGCTATGCTTAAAAAGAAATTGTTTATCTACAAATATTTAAATAGCATCCACAGAAACAGAAAAATGGAGGGTGCTTCCCTTAATAAATAGAAAACATTCCAATATTTAAATAACATCAATACTAGCACTCAAAATACAGGATGCTTTGCTTAAAATAAATAAAATGCTATTTAAAATCTTAAAACACAACTGACACCTCAGCCAGAAGCCTTGACAATTAAGCATGCAGAGTATCTATGTAACTAAAAGGCAATAAAAATTACAGGGATAAAAAAAAACATGGACAACTAGAAGAATGCCATCTGTCCAATGATGAACCAATAAGAATCACATTTATTAATGAAGCAAATACATTAAAATTTTGCCCAAAAATACTTTATTACACTAGTTTGAGCAGAAACACATATGTTTACATTCATTAATAATATAGTTCATAAAAAATTCAAATTCTAAAGCCATTTTGTTAAACTATTTGATAAATAAAAATATAGCAAGCATCTTTCTACATGGGACAAATGAAATATAACTGTAGATTTTGACAAGAATAGATGATAAGAAATATTTGAGGAGGATACGATCGTAGTTATTAGTTGTGCTGAAATGCATTGCCACAGGACTAGTCAAAGGGTGGTATCCATATTCCCAAGGTTCGCCTTTCATAACGGTTATTTTTGAAGAACAACACTGTGCCTGTATGCAAATACACTAATCATTGGTTATCCATACTGATGAAGTAAATGCTAAAGCTTTTGGTAAAAATAGCCAAGTGCATGAAATACATTAAACTGGTGAAGTTATTCCTTAAGTATGTGCAAAGTACTAACTAAAACATAAGTGCTCCTATAAATTTGGATGTATTTGGGTGTTATGGATGAACACAGCTATATACAAGCACATTACAAGAACTTAAGATAAGTGGTACACAGAGCAGCTATTTTAAAAAAATGTAAAGTGTATTTACATGTATTGTAATACTCAAACACAGACACATTTATATACAAAGCATGTTGGCATATGAGCATGCCATGTTCGCATACAGATACATTTCTATTTACAGATATGCTTATGGCTACTTATACCTTAGTATTACATACTGACACAGATTTCTGCATACATATATACATACATTTCTTCTTGCATTTATGCAGTATTTATATAGTATGTTTTTAAAACTGATTTTTAGTAAGATTAAAAAAATAAAATGTTAAAATACTTAGTAATAGAACTCTGGCCTTCTTTCTCTAACCTAGTCTGCCCACTCAGCCAGCTTGTCAGGCCTGTATCTCTGCAGTTCATCTACATCTGCCAGTATTGTAAACTAGAGCTGGTGATCTCTGCCAGGGATGACAACAGCTTACCCAACTCTTGCCAGATGTCAACCTTTTTTCCACTCACTGTTAGGTACTTCTCTTTTAGTCTCATCCTGGTACAGACCATGACTTTGGTCTCCTTATCAGACCAGCTTGGAGCTCAGCTGTTTGCCTTCAAAGGTGCTGCCATGTTTTGAAATGCCAGTATGAAAGTGAAGACTAGTACAGAGCTGTTGTTCACAGTGTTGGGCCTATACCTTCTGGAGTGTGATATCATCATAACCAATAAATATGGACAACAAGTATGAAATTGCTATTATTGGCATGTTTGATCTTAACAAACTGCTTTGCCATATATATTTATTTTTAAGCAATAGTTTTACATTTTATTACTTTGGTAAATAAAAGTAATTTATTAAATAATTACTTTTTTTAATTTGCTTGTATGCCTTTCTCTATCTGTGCAGTAATTTTGTGATATCTAAAATTGACTTGAAGGTCATGAATTATTCAATTCAAAAGCATGCATTTCTAAGTAATACATCTGTAAATAATGTTTTTTTTCCGCTTTACATTATAAATATATCTTCTTGTTGGTGTCACTTCACTTTAATAGAAACTACTGAGTGTCTTGAGGTGATAAGGTGTGTCAGAGTATGCAGGATGGGCATGGATTAGACTTCATAATTGCAACCTTAATATTCACAGAAAAAAACAGGAAAAGCTCAGGATAGCCGTAGAAGACATTTTATTCCAAACCACAAAATAGATAAGCGCTTTCATTTCAAAACATTTAAAACTTCATTAGATTTGATAAAAGGGGTGAGGAGAGACAAAACAGAAAAAGCAATAATTCAACATAATACTGTTGTAATGCAAGGCAAAACTCAATATACTACTGAGAAAAATATCTTTATTGATGTTCAGTTGTGTATGGGAAGTGTTTATGCTTATAGTTGAGGATAGTGACTGGGGAAGTGCTTATGTAACTTGGGTAGAATATGTAAGAGTAGTTTTTATGCATACTTGTAATGAATTGAAATGGCAAGGGATTTTTTTCTTTCAGAAGGTTTATGTTTCAGTTCTTAAAACACATTTTACTGTACACAGACATCAAGCATGAAAGAGGTCAATAAATTCTGCATTTAATCATGGTTAAAATAGAATAATACATTTTCCTTGATGTGTTCCTGTCTTCATTTGACATTTCTTTTAGCTGCAAAGGTATAACAACAGTTGTTTTCAGGATTACCATTGGCATAAGTTTTAATAGCATTGCTGTGCTACTGTTTATGCTACCCTGAATTATATGTAATCATTTGTACTATTTCTCATAGTAACCTGTTACTCTTACCAGGAGATTCCACCAGCCTCTTTATTCTTCTTTTCTCCTGTTCAGAGTTTTACTGGATCTCTTCCTCAGTTAGAAGTAAGAGAGAGAGAGAAGGATAATCTTGTTTATCTGTATTTGACTGTATTCCACATAGTGACATATGTCTTATATTCCCTGTAATAATGTCATTTTTGTCTTGTCCTGTCTGATTGTGACTGTTGAATGCATGCATATCTGTATAATTAAAATACAGCAGTTAGCTATTCTCTTGCATTGCACAGGTACTAAAGAAGTATGAATGGTCTTCTGTCTTTTCTTTTAAAAAATGCATGTAACAGTATGTGGAAACCCAAAACTGTAAATGCTGAAATTTAACAGCTCAGTGAAGTGTGACTTTCCTTTTTTTTTTTTTTTTGCAGAACTTTGTTCTAATGTACAATAATGAAGTAAAACAGGTTATTTAATGTAAGATTATGTGCTGCTCATTATTTCAGCCAAATAACCTCCACTCCCCAACCTCACCGGTCAGTCTGATTAAGGTGTGGTGAGTGTCATTTCAGGTATGTTGTATGTGCAGCAAGAAATACTTATGAAAATTACGTTCCACAATTCTTTTTCACTTATATCTAGTTAACTTTCACAGAAATTGTATTCTTGTAATAATTAAAAAAAGGTCTTACAACTTTTTCAATACAATGCTACACAATTCTTTGCATCTGTAACTGCAAGTTTTATATTATAACTGTATTACATGCAATCAGCATTACTGATGTTTGAACATTACTAATATATTCACAAAGTTACCTGTACAGATTACTATTTTCATATTCTTTGCTGACATTTTCATTTATTACTGTAAGCTTTTAACACATACCAATATTTTCCATCTGTCATGAACAGATGGATGTCTGATTACATAAATGTTACATATTTTTTAAGAGTCTCAGAATTTTAACTCAAAGGGGCGTGGCCAAGATGGCACAAAGTCTTAGCTCTGCTTTATTTTCTTTTTTACTGATAGGATTTTATTATACAAACTTAACAAAAACTTATTTTCCTATACATTTTGAGTCTTTTAAACAAACATGGACAACGATTTGAAAGAAAATCAAGTTTTTATGTTTTTTCTTTAATTTTTTTCCTGTCAGAAGTTTTATTGACTGTTGTCACAGGATGAACAACTCAAAAGTGAACTCTCAAGACAACTTAGCGAAAAAGGAATAACAGTCTATAATGGGCAGTATCCATTAGATTTCTCTTAAATTTGATAAACCTAAGATCAAAATGGACAATATAAAAGAAGATTCCAAAAAACAAACGGAAATGTTAAATGAGATCATACATTAAATGACCTGGGTAGCAGAATGTCAGAGCGTAAGAATCACATAGAATTTCTGTTAGAACAAAATACTTTGCTTAAGGAAAAACTAGAAGACCTAGAATGACGATCTAGAAGAAATAATATTAGGATATAAGGAACACAAGGAAAGGAAGAAGAAGACAATATGTTGCAGTTTTGGATGTCTAAAATTCTAAATCTACCAGAAACTCTCACTTTTAGTATTGAGAGAGCCAATAGAGCTTTTTTGACTTCTTCTTCTTTGAAGAAAAATCCTCCGGTCCCCAGATCTATTACTCTAAAATTTCTCTCTAGCCAAGACAAGAACGTAGTATTGAAGACTACCTGGGCTAATCTCCGATAAAAATAAATAACAACACTATCAGTTTTGACAATGACTATACTACATCTGTTATGACCTAAAGCAAAGCATGTATTCCATTCTTAAAAGACTTAAAGAATCGAAACATTAAAGCGCAATAAATTTTCCAGCCAGAATTAGAATCTTTTTACCAAAAGGTCAGATCATTTTTAATTCACTAGAAGATGCAGTGAAGTTTTCTCAGAAAAAAGAAACTTTTTAATCAATCAGAAAATATGGATTGGACTCTTCTCAGCTTAAAGAGATAAGCAACAAGAAATGGCTGGTCTTTGAAGGACAAAAATAGCAAAAAATTAAAGAAAAGTTATGTTCTCATTTTCCATTTTGCCCAAATAGTTTTCTCACAGTATTCAGTTTTGTAATCTATTACAGTTAATCATCAAATACAAGAGAAAACAAACAAAACATATACTTTATCAAAATTGCTTTTCTGTAGTATCTGAAATAGTTAAAAGTTATAGGTCCCTTTATTATTTTATTTTAATTCTGTCTAACATTATTTTCATAATATAGAGAGTAGTGTGTATGTTGTATGTGTGTGTGTAGGGTTTAGTATCTGAGACAGTGTGTCAGATGTTAATATACACCCCCACCCACATACACACTACTCTCTTGTGTTAGAAAATAATACTTGAGAGGATTTAAGTAAAATAATAGATTTATAAGTAATATTAATATATATATATATATATATATATATATATATATATATATATATATATATATACACACACACACACACACACACACACACACACACACACATATATATATATATATATATATATATATATTTATATATATATTTATATATATATATATATATATATATATATATATATTATTTTCTAACATAGAGAGTAATGTGAATGTGGTGGGGTCTATATCAACATGTTTAGCTAATACTGAC
The DNA here is from genome assembly GCF_019279795.1 of Protopterus annectens. Classification (NCBI taxonomy): domain Eukaryota; kingdom Metazoa; phylum Chordata; order Ceratodontiformes; family Protopteridae; genus Protopterus; species Protopterus annectens. Next base: position 55,657,622 of record NC_056734.1, read on the forward strand.
TTTTAGCTGTTTATCCTCTGTAGTTTGTTTTATTCCCTATAGTCTTGTCACCTTCACATACATGTTTTGTTACAGTCACTGCATACATTTTTCTATGCTTTACCTGACGGTATTTTCCATGTCACTGATTGCTTCTGCAGTCTTGTTTTTGCTGCTGTGATCTTGGTGATGTCTGGCTCTCCATTGGTTGTAACACTACACTTGCAGCAGTCCCTGTACATTGCTTTCCAGTTTTACTTTCATTTCTCCTTGCCATGATGTTTTGCAGCATTTAAACTTTTCCTTTTGGCATTCCATGCCATTTGCTTCATCTGCTATTACTTTCTCATTGCTGTAGCGGTTCTGGTGGTGTGTACAGGTAGCATCTCAATTATTTTTGCTAAATATGTGGATTTTTGTGCAAAGGTGTTTAGATTTCTGCTGCTTTGCATTCTGTGCTGTGTTAGCTATCGCAGACTTTCACTCTGAATTATGCACCATTGAGTCATTCAAATGTTTTATTACTATCTAGTTCTCCTTTGAGAGAATGTCTCAGCACTGGTACTTTAACTCTCAGGAGCATTTGTGGACACTGAAGGTGTTCCTGTGACTTAGTCTGCTCCTTTACTTACCTTGCCAATGTCTATATTCTGTAGTTTTAACACAGTTTGAAGCTATTTAGCTATGCTGCTTAACTCCGGGTTTATTTTGCATTTCTCCAATTAGCTCAACAATAATTGTAATTACATTGTTGTTGTTTTTTTCTTTTTGGTTCTCTGATGCTGGCATATATCTGCATTTCTCAGCTACAGGATTGGAGTTGTGAGTGCTTTTCTTAAATATTGCACTTGGGTTTCACATGCATATTTCACATACAAGTAGGTTATATAGGTTCATAGGTTCATAGGTTCATACTAGGCTATCTGCCCTAGGGCATTTATAAGCCTAGCCAGAATGTGTTTGGCTTTCGCCACCCATTTTAAATTTATTTTGCTATGCCCTTTTTTGAGGTTAGTATACTGTGCCTCTGTCTAACAGTGACACAGAAGTGATACCCGGGGTAAACCTACGATCTCCCATCCACTCATCAAGATTCCTCTTGAAGAGAGTCAATGAGGGACTCTGCCTAACCTGGACTGGGATTTTATTCCAGAGTGAAGGGAGCCTCTGGGTTATGAATCTGTCCCTCCAGCATGTCCTATTTATTTCAGTGCTGAGGTTCAAGTCTCTCGGCCGTAGCTCGAAGGAATTTGGATTTTCTGAGGTGCAGCATGTCCATTAATTCCGGGTTGGACATGGCTTTATACGTCAGGCACAGATCGCCTCTGAACAGGCGGTATGCCACTGAGTAGAGCTGGAGTTTCTTTAACCGGGCAGCATATGGCATCTGTTTGAGCCCTTTGATCCTCTTGGTGAGGTACTTTTGGGGTCTTTCCAGTTGCTGCAGGTGTCTGATAAGGTACATCCCAAAAGGGGCATTGTACTCAATTATGGGCCTGATGAGGGATGAGTAAAGAGGCACGATGACCTCCCCTGATCTAGATGTGAATCCCTTCATGATTACGTGGGCTATATAAAATGTTTTTCTAACCACTTTGGCCACGTGGTTGTCAAATGAGAGATTGTTATCAACTTGGGTCGCCAGGTCCCTAATTACTTCTTCTGTACTTAATGGATTACCACCTATGTGGTAATTTGTGGGCACTTTGTTTTTGCCAAAGGGGATGACTATACACTTTTTGGCATTTAGCTTGAGGCCATGGCTCTGGCACCAGTTGTCTGTTTCTATGAGGCCCTTTTGGAGGATGCTTGTGTCGGCTGGAGAGTTGATTATGGCGCCCAGTTTGCAGTCATCTGCGAACTTGGTCAGCCACAGTCCTTCTGTGTTGGCCTGTACCTCCGAGAAATATATACCGAACAAGAGAGGTCCCAGGACTGAGCCTTGTGGGACACCACTTGTAACTGGTTTGGAGTCTGACATGGCTCCAGCAATTCTAACCATGTGGGTTCTGTCCTTGAGCCAGTTTGCAATCCATCTAGTGACATAGGGGTTTATATTTAAGCTGGTAAGCTTATCTATAATGCCCGAGTGGGGTATTGTATCAAAGGCTTTTGCGAGGTCCAGGTAGGCTGTGTGGACCAACTTCCCCTCGTCAATGGCCTTGGTGACTGTTTCAAAGAAATCAACCAGGTTTAAGAGGCAGGATCTGCCCTTAACAAAGCTGAACTGGGTAGGATCCAGTGTCTGTAGGTCCCCAATACCTTTATTTATGAGATCCATGATGATCCTTTCCATAGCTTTGCAGACCAAGCTAGTCAGGCTTATGGGGTGATAGTTTCCAGGATCCGTTGAGGCACCGCCTTTATGGAGAGGGACCACTGTTGCTGTACGCCACTCTTTGGGCACATATCCTGTAGTAAGGCTGAGATTGAACAGTAGTTTTATGTTTGGGTTTAGCTCTTCTTGGAGTTCATGTAGGACGCAGCCCGGGACACCGTCTGGTCCCACTGATGCTGTGTTTTTTGCTTTGGAGAGGGCGGCTCTTACCTGAGCATCTGAGATGTCAGGGGGGCAGCACTCTGCTGGGATAGATATTTGCCCTTTTGGTGGGGGGGGGGGGAGAATTTTGCGCTGAACCTGTCAGCTAGGATGTTTTGTTAGTTGACCTACCATTGCTATGTTTTGTATATGTTTTTCAGTACTATAGGGCATACTATTACAATATTATTTTCCCTGTTTCATAGATATTATCTCACGTGTAGTTTTAATTGCTGTTAGAGACCTATCATAATGTGTTTTAGTTTGGCTTATTGTCCTGTTGTTAGTGTATTTATTCTTTCACAGTAACTTTTTCCCTCCTGTTAACTTTTTTCTTTCTTTGGAACTCTACAGTCCTCCTTTTTTTTTCTATAGCTGACTCTCTCACTAACCCATAGCTCTCAGTCTCTCTTTATACTTTGGCTCCTTATTTTCTCTCTTTTTCCTGTCTCTGTTTAACTCATTATACTTCACATTATTGTGCTTTCCTACATCTAACTTTTCTCTCTCCTTTCTCCTTCTACATAGGATCCCTTACCTACCAGTTTCACTTGTGCATACCTCAGATCTCACCATCATTTGACTGAAGACTTTATCCACATCCAATATTGTTGGCTCAGCAGTTCTACAGGAATTTAAACTTTTCCTGGAAAATATCTGTATTTGTTAAGATGCTCACACACCAAAGATCTGCATGTCTGCCCTTCACCTTCCCTTTTCTATTCCCTCACATCTCTGACCTGCTTCTATACCCCACCTGTACCTTTCTATACTCCTTCTGTCTTTCTAAGATAATTTACTAAAGTGACTTTTACCTGTTTTTTTTTCTGTTGTTTGTTCTATTCCCTATATTCCTCTCCCCTTCACACAAATTTTTTCTTACACTCACTGCTTACATTTTTGTCTGCTTTACCTGCCAGTATTTTTCCACCTCACTGATTGTTTCTGCAGTCTTGTTTTTGCTACTGTCATCTCAGTGATAATTGGTTCAGCCTACTCCATTCACCCCCTACTACGCCAGGGTTCACTCCACTCCCCTACCCTGCCCGCAAATCCCACCCCCCACTATTCCTACAGTTATACTTATAGAAGCACCACCTTATCTTCCCTGTCCCAATTACAGCCTCACTCCAATCTTCCTTTTAACCAGTCACTACCACAGCAATCACCACTGCAACCCACTCCCCACCTCCACACTATAAACACCTACCTACTCCACCCCATGTTTTCTATATAGTAAGTAGCTCACTCCATACAAGCTCCCGAACATGTACCACTACCCCACAATAATACTCTTAACCACAATGACTTCCATATTAATAATACTTACTCAACATCACTTTCACAACTTACCCAAAAAATACTTACCCTCACTAATATGTATTCTTCCAACTACCAAATATACCATCAGAGCTTTCAGTATATCTCCCCTCAACTGTTTCTATACAACTTATCCTATTACTTAGTCCCTAAACTCCTGTATTCTGCACATAGCACACCCTATTTCATACCTTTTGCATCACCCTTCAAAAAAACTGAACAATCTATACTTCTATCTAATCTCCACTGTCACAATGCGGTGACATCCACCCTAACACTAGCCCTACCACTAATCATCTCTACAGAACACCCAAAAATAAATTAAACTTTATGACTCTCAACATCAGAAGCCTAGGCAACAAAATATTTCCCCCTTTATGGCTGTATAGATCAGTACAAGTCTGACATACTAGCCCTTACTGAAACCTGGCTAAAGGCTAACATACCTGCCTCTGAATTCCAACTTCCCAACTATAGCATACTCAGGTCTGTTAGAACCCATAAGAAAGGTGGAGGAATAGCATCACTCTAGCCTGACAACATTAATATCACACCATACATAAATGATACCCAATAATTTTTCCTCAGCAGAATTGCTGATATCCTTTTTAAACCTTAATAATTCAAACAGAATCTGCATAATTGTTCTCTACCATCCCCCCAGGTCATAACACTCATATTTTAGAAGGCATACTCTCCTGGACCACCCAAACATTTCAATATGAAACTATCATTTCAGAAGACATCAACACAGACTGGTAAACTATCACATCCCAACTATCCACTAACAGCATCAACATATATGTTTTTTTCTCAAGTAATCTCCTCCCCTACTAGGTACAACAAACAATGCACTTAACAATCTACCTTAGACTGGATCCTGGTATCACACCCTTCTAACTTCACCAATGCTGGTACATATCCAAACTCCTTTGGCGACCACCTACCTGCTTTCTCCATTTAAGTAAGCACACACCCTCCAAAAACTCACACCCTAAAATCAGTTCACAATCTTACTAACTTCTCTAAAGACAGGTTTAATGACATACTTTGCAAAATAAAGTGGTCACAACTAAAGGTACTGCCATTAGACAAGGGAGTACACTACTTTAGTAAATGTTTCCTAAAACAGCTAGATACCTTAGCCCCAGTTCACACCAAAATAATCAAAAACAATCCCATCCCCTGGCCATCTAAGGAATGTAAAAACCTAATGGAAAAGGGATGCACCCTGGGATCTATGGAAACAAAGGAATAAAGAACAAGATCTAATTACTTTCAAGCAGCTGCGTAACCAAGAAAGAAAAAAAAAAGATAAACAGCCATAATACTGTCACCTACATCAGAAACATAAAACAGATCCCAAAAAATTCAGGTACACTATCTCACCTCTCCTCCACCTCCCAAATTGCTGAAGATTTTAATAGCCATTTCATAAAATCTATAACTGATCTTATCTCTAAACCACCAACACCTGCCTCTCTTCCTCTTTATCTCCCCCCAAATACTCCCCATTCAGTGGGCCCATACCCTCCTTATCCTCATTGCACAGAATCCCCTTCAGATAACCATCCCACTTTCTCTCTTCAGCCAATACCTACAAGCCTCATAAATGGACTACTGCACAAACTCAAACCCTGCTCTACCTCCGCTGACAACCTTCCTCCTACATACCTAAAATTAGCAGCTGACTCCATAGCATACCCAGTCAGCATCCTGATCATTCAATCCATATCTGAATCCAAAGTCCCTAACATCTGGAAAAAATCCATATCAATCTCATTAGCAAAGGGGGTAACTCCAGTGAACTTACAAACTTTCAACCCATACCCATACTTTCTCCCATCTCTAAAATACTAGAAAAATGCATTCATCTTCAGCTCATGAAATACTTACACCAAAACAACCTCCTTACAAACACATAATATGGTTTCCATCCTAGCCACAGCACAACTAAAGCCCTCCTAGTCTTCACTGAATACATAAAGAGAGCTAGAGACACAGGTTCCTATATACCTGTTCAATTTCTTGACCTCTCAAAGGCATTCAATACTGTGTTACACTCTTTATTCTTAAACAAGCTCTCTAGCTTAGGAGTTACCCCACCCACACTAAATTGGTTCCACAGTTACTTATCCAATTGAAAACAAACTTTAAAATGGTCAAATGTTATCTCCCCCTTTCTAGCAAATCCCACTGGAGTCCCTCAAGGATCCATCCTAGGACCCCTAAGTTTTAATATTTTTACTAATGACCTACATACTGCATCTACTAGTAAAACACTCATACAATATGATGATGATTCCACAATAATCTGTGCCTCTCACACACAACCCCAGCTTCTCCCTGATATTCAACAAACTCTTGCTGCTGTTGAATCGTGGCTTACTAACTGCCAGGTATTCCTCAACCCAAAAGAATGTAAACTGCTTGTTTTTCAGGCAATGAACTGTAGTACTAATCTAAACTACTTCAAAATTTGCTCTGCTGATAACACCACCATTGAAATTGTCCACCACACCAAGCTGCTACACGTAGTCATAGATGATCACCTATGGTTTGATCTCTACATTCAACAAAACATAAAGGACACCCAATAGAAACTTGGCACACTATACAGACACTAACACACCCTAACCTTTTCCTCCAAAATCACCCTCGCCAAAACTTTCCTTCTACCCTCCCCGTTTTATGACGTGCCAATACTTACCAATTTACAGAACTCTTCTACATCCAAATTGGAACAGTGCTATAATAAAGTGACCTTGTTTGCCACAACTCTAAAACTATAACCCACCACTGCTTGTCAATCAAAAAAACTAAACTGGCTAGAATTCCCCAACTACATACTATATACCAAACTACTAACACTCCACAGCATGGTCTACAAATCCCAAGCCTGCTCAGCTCTAAATTAATATCATCAAATCTTACAACCCAAATAGAACACTTAGGTCTACAGATAAAGAGCTTCTCTCTGTATATCCTAACTGTCTAAGACAGCCGGACAAAGCCTATATTCCCACTATGTCTTCCACTTACTATGAGAACTACTGCTAACCTACTTGCCTTTAAAACTGTACTGAAACACATGATCAACTCCTAGCTCTGCCCTTGCTCTGATCCAGGCTAACCCTTCTCCAGATCAGACCAGACTGAATCTCTCATTTACTCTCTCTCTATCCATACTTTTATAACTCTGTATTTTTTACTTGTATAACTTGCAATATAGATGGCTAATTATCATTTGCCTCATAATAATTTGCCTGCTTAATTGGAACTCATGTAATTTTTATGTTATCTGTATTAAGTTTGTACATTAATGTATATAACTGAAGCTTTTCTCCCTGGGCCTCCCATGAAAATGGGTTCTTTTTGACCTAGTTGGACCATCCCAGTAAACAAATGTCAAATAAATAAATAACTAAATAAATAAATAAGAAGTAATCCACTTAGTTTATATGTACTTTCCATACATGCTTTCAAATAATCTTTTTTTTATTATTTTAGTTATTCTCATGGAATGTGATTATATGTGATAAGCTTTATCTCTATGCAGTGGGCATTGTGTTGAGTGGTTTTGGCTAAATGAAATCATTTATATACATCACTTCATTTTCTATTAATAGGTTTAACTTATGTGGCTTTTATTCATTACTTGAGCTCTTATTAAGAGAATGAGAAATGCTATTGACTGTTTTTTACAATAACTACTTCTTTTCCATCCTTTTTCCTGCCTAGTGTTAGTTAAATTGCTTTAGAATGTTTTTTTTTCACATACCTCAAGCTGTTTTTCAAGTTGTAACAGTCTAGATTTCATGTTCAAGCTACCTCTGCTGGAGGAAATGTATTTTGAAATTTAACCCTCATTTACAGGAAGTGAACTTTTAGAATGTTAAAACGAGCAGCAGAAATACAAATATATAACATGTAAAATTAATCTGGTTAATTTTAAGACATATCCATGTAGTTTTTTTATGCTCATTATCCTTTAAAAAGTGGAATAATGAAAAGAAGAATAGGAAAGAAGAATGTAGTGGGATGAAGAAAAATAAGACATCTGCAGACTTAAAGACACCTGGTACTAATCCCTGTTTATTGACATCTTGTGGTCAACCTAATTATAGTTCAGTGAAAGTTGTATCCTTTATATAAGTACAGTGTAAATATAATATACTCATGCAAAAGATCATCACAGTACAGAGGAGTATGCCATTTATAGTGGCAAAAATGATTGTTTAAAACAATATTACTCGTTTTAATGTGTAATGAAAGAAGCTGAAAAAACTAATATAACTTTAATAATAATGAATTAGACAGTTACTGCTATGCAGAATACTTTTCATAAACAAAGAAGTACCTATTACAGTAATTAAATTTCCTCTGCAGTTTCTATGGTTCTGTAATATGCTACCTGTTATATTGTTTATACAAATATTTTTGACTGGATTTTTGATTATCCAGTCTAAACATTTCAGGACTTAGCATTGTGAGTCCTGATATCTTAAAAGGTTACTTTCCTTAACGGATCCATTGTTTTCACTGACTTAATATATTGTTTCATATCCACATTTCATTTATGCAAGTACAAACCATTAACTTCTTAGTTAGCTATGTCTTATATTTCTGACATTTTCTAACATTTGCATTGTTCAAGGGTTATCTGGTATTTTCTACCTGGGCTCCCTTGGAATACACATTTTTTACAAAAATACATAGTTTCATTAAATAAGATCTAATAAGTAAAATAACAGGTCTGCTTCTTGCAACAGACAGTGGTACACCTAAAGGTTTAATCTCATAAAAAAATATATAAAAAACACATAGACCATGGGTGATCCACAGATAATGGATGACCTGAGATATAATCCAAAGAGGTAGGTAAGCATCAAGACTGTTGGTGAAATACAGAATACTTACAAATGCATAGAATGACAGAAGCTGGTAGCATAGTAAACAGAGAATGACATGTGCCATGCATAACATCTGGCAGCGTATTAAAATATTGTTAGAGAGAGCTATTAATCATTCAAAAGTTGGTAAGATACAGATTAAGCATTTGTATTTAAATAAATAATGCTACACTGCAATTCTATATACATAAGGACATCCAAATGCAAAACACACTCAAATTAAAATACATATTTAAACAGACCACACTTGTTTATTCATACGTAAGGGGTCTACAGATGTATCTGCACAAGGTATAACCAACTGCCAACAATACCTGGATAGCACCATACCTTTTTAGTATTGCTTCAGTATACACTCGTCCCAATGCTTTCCTTGAAATTCAACTGTGAACTCTAACACCTGATGTGATGTCCATAAGAGCTGTGCAATGCAACAAAACTGTAAGGTTAAAAACAAGGAACACTTCATTACTAAAATGTAAATGAAAGCAAGCAAGCAGGAGGCTAACATATCTTATATGGGATAACATATGGTTCACACATCTGCACACTGTTTGTTTTACTGGCAGAAATGGACAGATACAGTTTCCCAAGCAAAAATATACAACTGCTGTTCTAGTGCATGTAAGCACCAGTGGAATCCTATAAATAATTATACTTCACTCAAAGCACAATCAGTATCTGTATGCCCCCCCCCCCCGACAGGGTGCACACTCACTGGGACTACCTCCTCTGTCCTCTACCAGTCTCCTGCACCACTTGCACTTCCACAGAAGGTGGCACCAAAGTTCCTCAAATCCCCCCTGAACAGTACCTATTCTCAGTTAAAGTTCTTGTGTCTTAGTAAACTTACTGTGCCCCAAAGTTCAGACTGTACCTCTACCTTGCATTCATCTGTAAGAACCCATTTCTAACTATCTACATAAAACCCTGATCCCCTAGATAGAGACTTGATCAACTGTAGACAATCTAGTACTATTACCAGCTCCTACCTGCAGTCACTGATAATTTTTCTGCTCACTTGTGCTGGGGGTGCTCTGCCCACTCCAGGCTCCCCTGCTCCCCTACCCTGCCCCCAATTCCCACCCACCTCAACTAACACATTTATCTTTCCCCAACTCCTCCCACACTACACACAGCCCAGTTACCAGATAGCACCTCCCACCACTTAAACTTCCATTCTGCAGTAAACAACCCATCTACACCATGTTCCATCCCATACCACACCTACATCTAGCCATACTCTTGTCATTACTTAACACACTAACCTCCTTAACACAACTCCATAACCCCTATCTCACCCCACCACCTCACTACACATCCAATTTCCAACACACCATCCCAACTGCCTTCTCCTCCATACCTCCCGAACTCTATCCCTCCAACACAACCTTATTATATAAACACAAAATCCTACCTACACTTCCCACATCCAACCTTTCCCACCTCCCACACCCCAACAAACATACTATATATCCATACTTAAAAGCTCAGTCCACTATAGATTACATAATACACATACTTCGCCAAATCTCCCTGTCTCTCTTCAGTGACATCCATCCCAACCCTGACCCCAGCAACTCCCCACGCATCAAGAATCAAACTACCTCACACTCTGGCAACCCCAAGTCCATTCTCCTCACCACAATTATTGCTCAAAGCCTCCAAAATAAAATCCCTACCTTATACAGCTGACTCTCACCTAATCACCCTGACATTGTTTCCATCACAGAAACCTGGCTAAAACTATTCATAAAAGACAATGAAATCCTACCATCTGGCTACCAAATGATCCACAGTGATAGGCCCAACAAGAAAGGAGGTGGTTTAGCTATAGTCTACTCCTGCTGCTATACAGTTACCCCACTTACGAATCACATTCCTAAGTTCAAAAACCATGAACTCATTCTTGCCCACCTAAAAAATCAACAATCACAAAGCTATTTGCATAGCCTCCCTATATATCCCTCTTGGCAGCAACAGCATCCCAATATTAGAATATATCCTCTCCCAGTTCTCCTCTAACATCAAAAATGAAACAATTATCCTAGGCAACATAAACATTAACTGGACCACTATCAACTCTCAACACCCCTTTTCAAACAATAAACCTCTATAATTACTCCCAACTAATTAACTCTCCTACCAGGCCAAACAAAATGGGACGTCCATACTTGCCTGGATTTTCATATCTCACCTTAACCTAATCTGAAATTCAGGTATCCTCCCAGACTCTATCAGTGACCACCTAGCTGTCCTCACTGACCGACACCCCTCTCCACTCTAAAAGCAGCACCACTATATTCAGACTTGCAACTTCTCTAATTTCAATCCACAAATTTTCGCTGACTGTCTAAAACTAATTGACTTAACCACCTTAAAAACCCTACCCCTAGACAACGCTGTCAGCCACTTTAACAATACCTTTCTGAACCTACTCAACCATCATGCTCCCCCTACAACTAAACAGATCAGATCAGATCCAAAATTGGTCCCTGGCTATCAAAAGAAACCAAGCTAACCATGCTCCTAAGAGATAAAAAGTGGAAACAATACCAAAACAATAAACTACCCAGTACACTACTAGAATACAAACAACTCCACAACAATATAAAGAAACTAATAACTAGAGACCACAAATCCTATTACACAAAGCTTTAATGTGAATACTCCACCAACCCAAAAAAGTAATAGAGTACTATCTCATCTCACCTCCATCCTGGTACCAAAGACAACCCTTGTCCCAACCCTAACCTTTCCAACCTAGAAACAGCCACATCATTCAATTCTTTCTTTGTGGACTGTATATCCAAACTAACCTCCAGATTTCCACCCCCCCTCCTAGCACATCCACCCCATCCACCACATTCTCTTCAGACAACACACACCATCCCCCCACTTTCAGACTCAACTACATCCCCACTAGCACAGTAAAAAAACTACTCCTCCAGCTAACACCTTGCAGTGCACCAGATAATTTACCTCATCCTTCCTGAAATTGTCAGCTGACAGCATAGCCCTGCCAATCTCCAGTCTAATAAACAGATCCATACAAGAATCCTATGTCCCTTCAATTTGGAAACTTGCTTTCATTATTTCACTCCATAAGGGAGGAATAAATAATGACATTGCCAACTTCAGACCCCTTGCCATCCTTTCTCAACTCTCAAAAATCCTTGGGAAATGTATTCATGGACATTTCATGCCATACCTAACTCACAATAACCTCCTTACCCCCACCCAACATGGTTTCCACCCAGGCCACAGTACCATCACTGCCCTTCTGTCCTTCCTAGAAAGCATCAACCATGCTCATGACTCTGGCAAGCTCATATCTACCCTTTTCCTAGACCTATCCAAAGCCTATAACACCATCGCCCACCCCATTCTCCTGTCCCATCTCTCCCATCTCAACCTAATCCCTTCTACAATATCCTGGTTCTCTAGCTATCTCTCTGAAAGGCAGCAAGCTGTAAAATGGAAATCATCTACCTCCTCCTTCCTACACATCCCCACAGGTGTTCCCCAAGGCCCTGTCCTTGGTCCCTTACTCTTCAACATATTCATTAATAACTTTCACCACTCCATCTGTGAGTCCCCCCAATCCAGTACCCAGATGACTCAACTATCATCTGCACTGCTGACTCCCCCTCCAACCTGCTACTAAAGACCCACTCTGGTTTCATTAATACAGAAACTTGGATACAGAACAACAATCCTGCCCTAAATGCAAATAAAACAAAACTAATTATCTTTATTCCCTCCAGACACTCAGCGATTGATGACACCTCCTTTTTGATAAATAGCCAAAATAACACCCCCATTGAAACTGTGCCACACACCAAACTCCTTGGTATCATCATTGATGAGTATCTGAAATTCGACATCCATATTCAAACAGCCATTAAAAAAAACCCCAAAAGCTAGGACTCCTAATCTGACACAACTGCTACTTGACTCCCTCCACCAGGACGATCGTACCGTCTTCCTAACTTCTCCCCTCTTTAATATATGGTGCCAACCTCCTCACCAACCTCCAACTTGGCTTACAATCCAAACTGGATTCCTGCTACAATAAAATCTGCAAATTCACCGCCGACTCCAAAAACTAATCCAACCATTGCAACACCCTCAAATCTCTACAGTGGCTAGAACTGCCTTACTACCTGAACTTTCTTAAACTCACCACTGCCCATAAACTCATGTTCAAGCCATCCAGCTGCATCACTCTCTCCTCCTCCTTAACCCCCTACATACCTAACCACTCAGTCCATTTAGAAAATCGAAACCTCCTACAAATCCACAAACCTACCTAGCACCATGGACATTGTCTGCCATCATACTCCATAACCAAACTATGGCACTCTCCATCCCTCCCTCCCTTCATAATACCTCAAACCACACCAACTTCAAATCCCTTCTAGACTCCTACCTATCCTCAAGTTGGATATGCCCTTCCTCTTCTACTTGAGGTCCTCCACTACCATCCATTCAGCAGCCCAACCTCTACTCATCATCAGTCAACCTACTACTCTACTAAACTACTAACTCCACTGGTGAACTGCTATTTTTTCACATATTGCACTTTGTTAGAGATTTGTACTTCTGAAATGGTTACTTCCACATTTCTATAAATTACAGCTAGCCTTACTGCCATTCTAAAGTATACTTACAGCTATTCTGTAACACTTTCTTTTCTTTCTACATGCTTGCCTACTATCTACTAGACGCACTTGTCTTCTGTTAAATGTATTGCTGCTTCCATCTACTTCTGAAATATAGAAAACCTAAATTCTCCAAATGTTTAGTTAGTTACAGACTGAATATAGAATATTTTGTCCACTGCCACTACAGCTACTCTGTATTCAAATGTATTTATTTTCATCCTTTGTACTTAATTTTAGTCTCTGAAGAATGTATATACCGTGATTGATATTCATGTTTATAACTGTCTATGGACTTATATGTCTGTATCGTGTTGTCTATGGAGCATTTCTCCCTGTGCCTCCACTGAAAATGGGCTCTTCTTAGCTGAATGGACTTCCCTGGTCATCAAACTGAAATAAATAAATATATAAATAAATGAATGAATAAATAAATAAATAAATATGGCAATGAAAAGTTAATAATCTAGTAACCACTCCGACTCCAATAACTAATGCCCAAAGATTTAATTCACAGTACCATAATAAAATAAAAATAAAAAATTACATCCAGGTCAAGCACTTTCGTATTATCACTTCATCAGAACAATTTCCTCACCATAACCTCAGCCTTATATAATAGATTCAATTAACTCAATTAGGTACAATCCTGTCTTTTAAAGAAACATACAAATGTCATCTACATCCTAACAGCTTCAAGAAAAAACAGTGTGCATTATAACAATATAATATTCAAACAGACAGAAATAAAACAACATCTTTAAAAATATTTAACAGGTCTATATATAATAGTAGTTGTAGTATGTATAACCTGAGACCTAACGTTTTAATGCCCTATATTTTAATTCATGTTTAATACTAATATGCTCATTTAATCCTGGGTTTTCACTAGCATTTAGTCTTAATTGCCATTTGACTTCAGCCCTCAATAATTTATTATTCCAATCACCACCTCTAAAATCATGTCCTACTACTTCTAGTATACCAAACTTAAAACTATGGCAAGGGAACATCTTAATATGTTTACATAGTGCATTTTTTTCATCATTTCTCTTAATACTATAACAATGCTCATATATCCTTCTACTCAATTTCCTCTCAGTTTTACCTATATAGAATTGTCCACATTCTGAGCAAAGGGCTAGGTAAACCACCCCCATAGTATTACAAGATCCATTCATAAAACTAACCTCTCTATTATATGGACCCACAGTAATCTTAGGAACATCAATGATAAACTTATAATAATCACATGCCCCACATCTAGAGGTACCTTTCAACTTGTTGTTGTTACTGGAATAATTATTTTCCAATAAATACTTTAAATTATTATTCATCTTATATATAAATAGAGGTTTTTCACCTACAGTTGTTAATACCTCTTTATTCCCCTTAAACATTGCCCAATTATTTTTAATAATTTTCTGTACGTCCCCTGAGGTTTCACCATATGTTAAAACCATAGCTTGTGAAAAAAGATTAATCTCTTCTAATCTTTTAACAGGGATTTCCTTGTCCCTACCTTAAAGGGGTTTATATCTCTCATCCCACTGTTCTACAAGTTCTTCTCGAATCTGTGAAACAAAAGAATATGGATAGCCTCTAGCTACAAACATTTCTAATAGTATTTCAGTTTCCCTTTTTACAAATTCTATATTAGAGCACATTCTTAGGACCCTAACCATCTGTCCCTTCACTATACAGACTAGACTGAAACCTTTTTAGATTAAAATCCTTAAATAATATTACATCCAAGAAATTAATACTTTCACTATTTGTACAACCTGTAAATTTAAAATAGTCACAAACATGATTTAAAAAATCCATTAACTTTTCATGTGATCCTTCACCTTTCCATAAAATAAACACATCGTCTAAAAACCTTAAATATAGATACCAACAATCCTTAAGGGGTGAATTAAATAAAAACTTATGTTCCCATCTATACATCACCAAATTTGCAAATGTCAGTGCACAACAGTTGCCCATCGCAACACCCTTAATCTGTCTAAAAAATTCTCCCCCAAATTTAAAGAAATTATATTTTAACACTAACTCCATCAATTCCAATATAAAATTAATCATATTATTATTTAAACTACTTTCCATAACCAAAACTTCTTGAAACATTTCCAGACCTATATCATGGGGAATAGATGTATATAGGTCCACTATGTCCACAGTAGAAAAACAACTGTCATCATTATAAAATTCATTTTTCTCTCTTTTTAAAAAATCCCAGGAATCTATTAAAATATGCTTTACTGGTATAATAGCACCTTTAACAACTCGATCAATAAACCCCCCCAATGGATACAATATACTATTAAAACCAGGAATAATAAGTCTATAGGGTAGGTCCACCAAATCTTTATGTGTTTTCGGAATACCAAAGGCAAGCGGAATGGTCGGATGTTCCACCATCAGAAAGTTAAATACTTCCTCATTAATCACCCCCTGAAATAATGAGTCCTCCAGAATTAATTTAATCTTCCTATGTGCCAGGTTTATTTCATTCCTTGAAACCATTTCATACTTAGAGCCATCATTCAGCATACAAAAAATGTTATTATGATAGTCCACATTATTAACTATAACCATTCCCCCTCCCTTATCAGGCTTCATATATCTAACTTTTTCATCACATCTTATTTCCTCTAACAATACCTTTTCATCCTTAGTCAAATTAAAAACTCTCCTTTTATGTTCATTAAGCTTTTTGTATATTTCCTGAGAACATACACTTTCAAAGGAACTTAGGATAGGTAGTAACGGGGGGTTATAACAACTTTTTTCTTTATCATATTCTTTTTCTTATGTGTATTTCCCTCATTATTATCCCTATTTAACACCTTAAGATTTAGTTTCCTAACAAATATTTTCAATTCTATTAAAGTTTTACTAATATCTTCTCTAACCGTAGGAACAAATTTTAACCCCTTCATTAATAAATGAAACAAACCTTTACTCAGCTCTAATCCAGCATAATTATAGATCTTAAACCCTTTGTAGAGAAATACTAATCCATCATCAGAAGTAATGTCTTCATATGAGTTGTTCACATTTGTCACCTCAATTATTCGTAACTGTTCTTCCGTCGGTTCATTGGGTTTCGATAATTGTATCAAAATCTCCCCTCCCCTCTGTCCCCTAAATAATCAGATTTTTCTAATCTTCCTTGATTTTTATTAAAAATCCTTTCTGACCTTCTTAATGGTGGAAATTCAGTGTCATACGAATTTACATTACTAGTCTGTCTATTATTAACATTTTGATTCATACCACCCATAACTACAGATTCATTATTACCTTCACTAGTAGTGTCTAAGTATGCTTAAGGTAAAGGATATGCCAACCCATGTTTATAATCATATTCATCTCTTAGTAATTTTTTCTTTTTCTGTCTATATTATTACATACTTCATTTTCAACTTTATCAAATATAATATTATACCTAAAAGAGTACTGGTTAAAATTAAAGTAATTCAATATCAAATTATTCATTTCATCAATATTTCTAAACAATTCTTCAATTCTTTTGTTATTTATTTTTAAAATAAAATCCATCAATTCAAGGCCATGTTTGTCAAAAATTTTTAAAAGTTCATCACATTCCTCCTGGCCTTTCGTAATTCCATTCGGGAACCTAAAGGCACGAAGCCCCTTAGGAACCCTCCCTTTTGCCATACTTTCCTTTAGATAAGCGTTATTGCATTGTAGTGCTCGTACCTTGTTCATTTTTATTTCTAAAGTCACTAACCTATTATCCATGCTTTTCACGCCATTTTCGAATGAAGAAGGAAACAAACCACATTCTTTTTTTGACCAATCTCTCAAACGGTCATGTATTCCATTGTTTACAGGACTTTTATTTCTAAAAACAGTTTGTCCCACACTTGTGGAAGGCACAGCTTGATTTTCAGCACTCCGTGGACGCTATCGCCGTTGCTGACTCTGTTTTCGAGAAACAGGAAGTGCACCATCAACATCAGTCCCTAGTTGGTTTCCGCTCCTTTCTAAACCCCTCGGACTATTAGTTTTTTGAATTTTGTTAACAGTCTCCTGCAACTCAGAAACCTTATTAGTAAGGTTTAAAATTAAAGCAAATAAGTTATCATTGTTCATTTCCGCTTGTTGCCCACACGGAAAGGGCAAGGAATCCAGCTCTTCCTCAAAAACCGGCGAGAGATCATGCTCATCCATAAACGGAACAGGGCTTAGTAGGCAGTCAATCACCCAATTCACAACAAGTAAAAACCAGGGTGAAGAGTGGAAAAAAACAACAATTAATAATCCAGTAACCACTCCGACTCCAATAACTAATGCCCAAAGATTTAATTCACAGTACCACAATAAAATAAAAATAAAAAAAATTACATCCACGTCAAGCACTTTCATATTATCACTTCATCAGAACAATTTCCTCACCATAACCTCAGCCTTATATAATAGATTCAATTAACTCAATTAGGTACAATCCTGTCTTTTAAAGAAACATACAAATGTCATCTACATCCTAACAGCTTCAAGAAAAAACAGTGTGCATTATAACAATATAATATTCAAACAGACAGAAATAAAACAACATCTTTAAAAAATATTTAACAGGTCTATATATAATAGTAGTTGTATCTATTATATAAGGCTGAGGTTATGGTGAGGAAATTGTTCTGATGAAGTGATGATACGAAAGCGCTTGACCTGGATGTAATTTTTTATTTTTATTTTATTGTGGTACTGTGAATTAAATCTTTGGGCATTAGTTATTGGAGTCGGAGTGGTTACTGGATTATTAATTGTTGTTTTTTCGACTCTAAACCCTGGTTTTTACTTGTTGTGAATTGGGTGATTGACTGCCTACTAAGCCCTGTTCCGGTTATGGATGAGCATGATCTCTCGCCAGTTTTTGAGAAAGAGCTGGATTCCTTGCCCTTTCCGTGTGGGCAACAAGTGGAAATGAACAATGATAACTTATTTGCTTTAATTTTAAACCTTACTAATAAGGTTTCTGAGTTGCAGGAGACTGTTAACAAAATTCAAAAAACTAATAGTCCGAGGGGTTTAGAAAGGAGCGGAAACCAACTAGGGACTGATGTTGATGGTGCACTTCCTGTTTCTCGAAACCAGAGTCAGCAACAACGAAAGCGTCCTCAGAGCGCTGAAAATCAAGCTGTGCCTTCCACGAGTGTGGGACAAACTGTTTTTAGAAATAAAAGTCCTGTAAACAATGGAATACATGACAGTTTGAGAGATTGGTCAAAAAAAGAATGTGGTTTGTTTCCTTCTTCATTCGAAAATGGCGTGACAAGCATGGATAATAGGTTAGTGACTTTAGAAATAAAAATGAACAAGGTACGAGCACTACAATGCGATAATGCTTATCTAAAGGAAAGTATTGCAAAAGGGAGGGTTCCTAAGGGGCTTCGTGCCTTTAGGTTCCCGAATGGAATTACGAAAGGCCAGGAGGAATGTGATGAACTTTTAAAAATGTTTGACAAACATGGCCTTGAATTGATGGATTTTATTTTAAAAATAAATAACAAAAGAATTGAAGAATTGTTTAGAAATATTGATGAAATGAATAATTTGATATTGAATGACTTTAATTTTAACCATACTCTTTTAGGTATAATATTATATTTGATAAAGTTGAAAATGAAGTATGTAATAATATAGACAGAAAAAAGAAAAAAATTACTAAGAGATGAATATGATTATAAACATGGGTTGGCATATCCTTTACTTAGACACTACTAGTGAAAGTAATAATGAATCTGCAGCTATGGGTGGTATGAATCAAAATGTTAATAATAGACAGACTAGTAATGTAAATTCATATGACACTGAATTTCCACCATTAAGAAGGTCAGAAAGGATTTTTAATAAAAATCAAGGAAGATTAGAAAAATCTGATTATTTAGGGGACAGAGAGGAGGGGAGATTTCGATACAATTATCGAAACCCAATGAACCGACGGAAGAACAGTTACGAATAATTGAGGTGACAAATGTGAACAACTCATATGAAGACATTACTTCTGATGATGGATTAGTATTTCTCTACAAAGGGTTTAAGATCTATAATTATGCTGGATTAGAGCTGAGTAAAGGTTTGTTTCATTTATTAATGAAGGGGTTAAAATTTGTTCCTACGGTTAGAGAAGATATTAGTAAAACTTTAATAGAATTGAAAATATTTGTTAGGAAACTAAATCTTAAGGTGTTAAATAGGGATAATAATGAGGGAAATACACATAAGAAAAAGAATATGATAAAGAAAAAAAGTTGTTATAACCCCCTGTTACTACCTATCCTAAGTTCCTTTGAAAGTGTATGTTCTCAGGAAATATACAAAAAGCTGAATGAACATAAAAGGAGAGTTTTTAATTTGACTAAGGATGAAAAGGCATTGTTAGAGGAAATAAGATGTGATGAAAAAGTTAGATATATGAAGCCTGATAAGGGAGGGGGAATGGTTATAGTTAATAATGTGGACTATCATAATAACATTTTTTGTATGTTGAATGATGGATCTAAGTATGAAATGGTTTCAATGAATGAAATAAACCTGGCACATAGGAAGATTAAATTAATTCTGGAGGACTCATTATTTCAGGGGGTGATTAATGAGGAAGTATTTAACTTTCTGATGGTGGAACATCCGACCATTCCGCTTGCCTTTGGTATTCCGAAAACACATAAAGATTTGGTGGACCCACCCTATAGACTTTTTACTCCTGGTTTTAATAGTATATTGTATCCATTGGGGGGTTTTATTGATCGAGTTGTTAAAGGTGCTATTATACCAGTAAAGCATATTTTAATAGATTCCTGGGATTTTTTAAAAAGAGTGAAAAATGAATTTTATAATGATGACAGTTGTTTTTCTACTGTGGACGTAGTGGACCTATATACATCTATTCCCCATGATATAGGTCTGGAAATGTTTCAAGAAGTTTTGGTTATGGAAAGTAGTTTAAATAATAATATGATTAATTTTATATTGGAATTGATGGAGTTAGTGTTAAAATATAATTTCTTTACATTTGGGAGAGAATTTTTTTGACAGATTAAGGGTGTTGCGATGGGCAACTGTTGTGCACTGACATTTGCAAATTTGGTGATGTATAGATGGGAATCTAAGTTTTTATTTAATTCACGCCTCAAGGATTGTTGGTATCTATATTTAAGGTTTTCAGACGATGTGTTTATTTTATGGAAAGGTGAAGGATCACATGAAAAGTTAATGGATTTTTTAAATCATGTTTGTGACTATTTTAAATTTACAGGTTGTACAAATAGTGAAAGTATTAATTTCTTGGATGTAATATTATTTAAGGATTTTAATCTAAAAAGGTTTCAGTCTAGTCTGTATAGGAAGCCCACATTTTCAAACGATTATCTGGAATATATGAGTAGCCACCCTATTTACGTCAAAAGAAATATAGTGAAGGGACAGATGGTTAGGGTCCTAAGAATGTGCTCTAATATAGAATTTGTAAAAAGGGAAACTGAAATACTATTAGAAATGTTTGTAGCTAGAGGTTATCCATATTCTTTTGTTTCACAGATTCAAGAAGAACTTGTAGAACAGTGGGATGAGAGATATAAACCCCTTTAAGGTAGGGACGAGGAAATCCCTGTTAAAAGATTAGAAGAGGTTAATCTTTTTTCACAAGCTATGGTTTTAACATATGGTGAAACCTCAGGGGACGTACAGAAAATTATTAAAAATAATTGGGCAATGTTTAAGGGGAATAAAGAGGTATTAACAACTGTAGGTGAAAAACCTCTATTTACATATAAGATGAATAATAATTTAAAGTATTTATTGGAAAATAATTATTCCAGTAACAACAACAAGTTGAAAGGTACCTCTAGATGTGGGGCATGTGATTATTGTAAGTTTATCATTGATGTTCCTAAGATTACTGTGGGTCCATATAATAGAGAGGTTAGTTTTATGAATGGATCTTGTAATACTATGGGGGTGGTTTACCTAGCCCTTTGCTCAGAATGTGGACAATTCTATATAGGTAAAACTGAGAGGAAATTGAGTAGAAGGATATATGAGCATTGTTATATTATTAAGAGAAGTGATGAAAAAAATGCACTATGTAAACATATTAAGATGTTCCCTTGCCATAGTTTTAAGTTTGGTATACTAGAAGTAGTAGGACATGATTTTAGAGGTGGTGATTGGAATAATAAATTATTGAGGGCTGAAGTCAAATGGTAATTAAGACTAAATGCTAGTGAAACCCCAGGATTAAATGAGCATATTAGTATTAAACATGAATTAAAATATAGGGCATTACAACATTAGGTCTCAGGTTATACATACTACAACTACTATTATATATAGACCTGTTAAATATTTTTAAAGATGTTGTTTTATTTCTGTCTGTTTGAATATTATATTGTTATAATGCACACTGTTTTTTCTTGAAGCTGTTAGGATGTAGATGACATTTGTATGTTTCTTTAAAAGACAGGATTGTACCTAATTGAGTTAATTGAATCTATTATATAAGGCTGAGGTTATGGTGAGGAAATTGTTCTGATGAAGTGATAATATGAAAGCGCTTGACCTGGATGTAATTTTTTATTTTTATTTTATTGTGGTACTGTGAATTAAATCTTTGGGCATTAGTTATTGGAGTCGGAGTGGTTACTGGATTATTAATTGTTGTTTTTTCCACTCTTCACCCTGGTTTTTACTAATGGCAATGCAAAGTACTATAAGCAAATGTGTAAGTGCATGATACTTAAAATATAATCATAAAAGAATGCGTCCTGTACAAAAGTTGTTAAATGTATATTCCAGGTAAAGAGGTATTGATAGTACCATACATACATTCATAATACAAACAGACATTCACTTAAAAACATTCACTCATTTGTATATTTATTCTCATGCATAGATACATAGAACATATTCACTCTCTTAACTGTTAATATACATATCAAGCATCTACTCATAATTTACAGATACACAGTTATATGTATGCACATCCATGTAAATATATTATGTACATATAAGCACATACAATATACACAAATATGTAATTTTAAATTGTAACACCTTTTAGTTATACTTACATATTCTATTACTTTCAACTTTTCACCCATGTTATTACATGAGTTTTAAAAGTTTTATGATACGTCATCTTGATCTGTATTGGTGTTATGATGTCTATAGGTTAATGTGTTGCACATATTGTCAGTTTTATTTATTTCTTCCATATGAATGCTTAAATGCTGCATTATTTATAGTATTTTCTATAATGCGATTAATTAGAAGAAATGACTATATAAAATGTCTTGATCAAATTGAGAAATTTTAAATGAATTATTTCTGGGATACTTTTGATATATTCTGACATACATAATATCATTCTTTATTATTAGCATTTCCAACTTTATATTTCTATGATCTTAAGTATTAATATTTTTCAAATTAATAATTTATAATGATTTTCCTTATAATGACTTGCATGTACTCTAAATAGGTATAATTAATAATATTGTTTTAAATTAAGAAACAGTAGTAACTGTTTAGCTTGGTGAAATTTGGATGGGTTCTTGATATGTGATTTCTATTATTATATCATCAAACCAGGGATATTTTGTTGCATGATGGGAGGTTTGAATGCATTGAATGCATGAAAGTTTGAAATTTAGCTTTTTTTGCATCTGTCCATAACAATTATCAGTATTGGTTATTATATTTTAAGATAAATCATCTTAAATAAGTGAATTTAAATGTTTCTATGAATGCTGACATATAATAGACTCTCATTAAACTTCAATGGACTTAATAATCCATTGAAGAGGAGAAGCTTAAACACATATTTAAAACGGCATAAAGCTCACATAATTTTCTTAGAAGAAACACATTTATTATCTGAAGATGTAGATAGACTGATTTAAAAAAAATATTCAACTCTTGCAAGCTTGGATGGCTGCAGTGGTGCAGCAGATAGCGTTGCCACCTCATAGCAAGAGGTTCTCCTTGGCTGGGGTGCCTTCTGTGTGGAGTCTGCATGTCCTCCATGTGGTTGCGTGAGTTTCCTCTGGGTGCTCTGGTTTCCTCCCACATTCCAAAAACATGCTGTAGGTGGATTGGACAGTCTAAATTGGCCCTAGGCGTGAGTGTGTGTGTGCCTTCTGTGGAAGGTTGGGCGCCGGGCTGGCAACTCAACACCGTAATATCTCCACTGCCAATCACGAGCGGACAAGGTGATCTGCTGTGGCAACCCCTGATTGGGAAAAGCTGACAGAAGAATTCAACTCTTGCAAGCTCTCATATTAAATCAAAAAGGGGAGGTACTCCTATTCTTTGGAGAAATTCATTACCTATGCCTAAAATACTAAATGCTTATTCAGATAGAAATGGCATGTTGGGTTTAGCAGTAGTAGAAAATGACAAAAAAACTTATACTTTTTTGAATTCTTACTGGATACCTGTAATTGGAGCCAAAGGTGTTAAGACATATTTGTATAGTATAACCTTATATATAAAAGGTGAATTGATTATTGCAGGATATTTTAGCTGCATTCTTTCTAGTAAAGATACAACTACTGGTAAGTTTCCTAAGCTATCATTAGTAGCTAAACACTTTGATCATTTTATTAATTCTCAACATTTGAGAGATACCTATGCTATTAAATTAACTAACAATCTTACCTTTACACTTTATTCTTATAGATTTGGCACCCAGATAAACATTGAGAAAAATTTTACTTATAGTAGTTTATTTACTAAAATTGAAGATGTATTGATACCTTCATATCCTTTATCTGACCACAATGCTATTAAATTTACATTAACATTAAAGCCAAGTAATTTGATTTACTATAAGAGAATCACTGCTTATATAGTAAAATTAAAAGGCTTTCCCTGGGATTCAATAAACTTCATGCAGGAATAGTGCTATTCCTGCATGGAGTGAACCGTGTCTGTTTCCACCCAGCCCCAACAGCAGTGCACCTTGCATATTCATGAAGGCATGCTACTGATAAGAGATGCTACTGATAAGAGCTGTATGGACACGAACAATGAATGAGTGCAGGGGACATGTTCCAGTAGAGCTCACACAGTTAATATGCCCCCTGCACTCAGAAAGTGCCATACAGGACTTTGTAAAAGGATTTTGGCATAACATCTCTAATATTATCCCAGTATTTCAGTGTCCACAGACACAGAAATGAAATAAATGATTATTTCAGTGTCCATGAACACTGAAATACATAGGGGAGCAGGAAAGCAGTGCAGAGGGTGTGTGACAGGTTCTGTCACACACCCCTGCATTATAAAAGTACCGTACGGCCATAGCCGCATACCTCACAACCTGTTAAAGCACAAAATCTGGGCAAAGGCACAAATAATCGGGGGGCAAAGCCCTAAAAATAGGGACACTTTTTAAATGCTGCTCTTACAAACTTGGAAAGTTAATAGAAAATGGGTTATGCATTAGCATGAATTTTCTGAATGATAGAAGTCTGAAACGCAAATGTATGCCATTATTTCCCGACTGCAG
This sequence comes from Protopterus annectens, assembly GCF_019279795.1. Lineage (NCBI taxonomy): Eukaryota > Metazoa > Chordata > Ceratodontiformes > Protopteridae > Protopterus > Protopterus annectens. Next base: position 55,682,579 of record NC_056734.1, read on the forward strand.
TCCTCAATTACTTGCCAGAAAACCACACTGTGATCAGAAATTTGAGACAAAGATCTGGACATTCTGCAAAAATTCTACAGTTGAGAGGTATGCATAGCCCTCAACTGTACAGGTTTCCACAGAATGCCCAGATGCCTGGCTCACATACCTCTTAACCTCCTAGAGCAAGAACGCTGTACAAACCAATAAATAATGGGGGGACAAAGGCACATAAATAGAGACACCTTTTAAAAAGTGCTCTAACAAGCCCGAAAGCTGACAGAGTAAAAGGTTTGCAGTAGCAATGAATTCCTGCAGGGTATGAAGACTGAAACACAGATGTCTGCAATGTGAAAGCACCATATGTCCATAGCTGTTAACTGTACAGGTGTCTGCAGAATGCCCAGATGCCTTCCCCGCATACTTTTCCCCCTCCTAGAGCAATAAAGGAGTACAAAGCCATAACTAACGGGTGGACAAAGGCACAGAAATAGGGGCACTTTTTAAAAAGTGCACTGACAAACCCAAAATCTGAAAGAATAAAAGGTTTGCAATAGCACTGACTTGCTGCAGAGTATGAAGACTGAAACACAAATGCCTGCCATGTGAAAGTGCCATACGGGCAAAGTCCTCAACTGTACAAGTGTCTGCAGAATGCCCAGATGCCTGCCTTACATACCTGTCAACCTCCTAGAGTAATAAAGCTGTACAAGGCCATAAATAATTAAACATATATTTTTTCCATACTAAGGTATGTTTAAGCATAGCTGAACAGGTGTGCATGTTATGGCCCTCAGCCCAGCATTGCTTAAACACCCCAGAGGAGATAAATAAAAATATACAGCTAAAGTTCTATTGCTGGGATAGCTTAGTGGTCAGAGTCTCAGCAGGTGTTCAAGTACCAAAACAGGCATTTCATTTTTAGATAGGAAAGCAGTGTTCATTTTTTTAAATGATGTAGTAATTGATATTTGTTAACCAGGTTAGTGTAGTTGGTCTAAAATGCAAGAGTGAGTGCATATAACATGTGGAATCACCCATGTACACACGTGTCCCATACAGTATAGTCACACCCCATGGTAATGTAATGAAAGCACATAGAGGGACGTCATGTAAAATAAATCACATTCACTTACTAATATGTCAGTAATGATTAATTAAGTTATTATCCAGATATATTAATAAAATGAAAAGTGAGCAATGGTTAGCAGTGCTCAGCTATGCTTAGACTGTGTAAACACTGCTTAAATGTGAATGCTAAGCTGCAGTCAGCTCAAATAAATGTATTTGCCCACTAGTAAGCAATGCTGAGCAATTACCCCTTTAATCACTGTTCAACCCAGCTTAGTGGGTTTGCTCATTGCTAAGCTGTGCTGAGCAGTTTCAAAATCGACCAATTATGACAAAGGGTGGGAATATGGCCTTACTTAAACCGCACAGGTGGGAACACAGCCAGTACCTGTTATAGTTCAACCTGTGCAAGAACCATGGCTGGTGTAAGTGAGGGTTTACACTTTAGGGCACAGCGCTGGAGCATCATGGAGTCCATCATCATGACCGAACTCCTTGTAAGTAACCATGATGAGAGACTGCTGCAGGGCCAGTACTAGGGCTCCCAGTATAAAGCAGAGGCCTGGGACCATCTTGCCTATGATCTTACCAGTGCTACTGGCATCCCCCGAACTGGTGAGCAGGTCCAGCACCACTATGCTGACTTAAAGCGTAGGAAGTGGGTGCTCTTGGACCAGTGGATCCAAGATGCCATGCTCCAGCAGTTTGTAAGTATCATCAATATATGTGTACAAAATTCTAGCCTGAGGATGTGATAGACAGGTATGCATAATGTTAGTTTTTCTCCCCTACAGCTGCAGCAGAGAGGGGTAGTAACACCAATGTCCTGTCCTGTGTTAACCTTTGCTTTCCAGATTGTAGTAATTCAAAGGATTAATGCATAGTACACTATCTGTCACGCATGCATCACAGGATTACAAGTTCAGATTGTCTAACCAAGAGACTAATAGGTAGAAACTAGTGAAGCAAGAAACAGAGGTTCCCCAGTAGCTCAGTGTGATGGGAAATAGATTAGTTGTTATTTTGCACACCCAGACATGGTTCGAATCCAGGAAATGGTACTAAGATGTGTGCATATCTACACACAAGGAATCCAGAATATATGTAAAAACAATCAGGTAGTATTGACAGATATTTTCTCCACAGGTTTTACAGGTAAGGAAATGTTGGTAGTAGCTGTATGAAGGGTAAACTAATAAACTGTGTACAACTGTTCAACTGTCTCAGCACATACCTGCAAATGACAGCAGGATAGGTACATACAACATGCACACTTCCCGATACATGTCTCTCAAGTGTCACGCTGTCACGGCTAGTGGTCACTGCTGCCAATAACCCTGAACACAGATAGGAAACCATTTGAAGTATGCCAGTAGCACACTCACATAACAGCAGTTCAGGGTACCCCTCCTGTGCCAGATATGTAACCCTGACATGTATGAGTTCCCTCTAGCCATGTACAAGAGTTGTCACAGTTTGCCCCATACCATTACAGGCTGACAGTTTAATAGGGATGTTTGTGCTACAGAAGCTAGGGGCCATAGGTAAATGTAAAGTGAAGGCAGACCCATAGGGTATTGAGCAGTACTGTTGTAGAAAATAGAAGCATAAATAGTTGTTAATGGAATTTTTGTCTCTCCCCCACCCCTCATCTACATAATAATTATTATTCATATACTACAAGTATGTTGTTCTCCAAAACTAATGATGGGACTTGTATTCTATTATTGCTCATATATTTGATTGGTTGCATGTTAACATACCTTGTTCAAATACCAGTGTTGATGGCCTGTTGCCATCAATGTTACCAGCATGCTGTTAGGATCATACTGTTGCTCCATTTATGCATGTGTTCTGTTTGTTATGCAACTGTTTCAAATCTGTTTTATGGAGTTAATTGGAACTCCCACACATGCTGTTATAGCTAATCTTAAAATGTGTTGTTCATGACTAACTAACATATTATTTTATAAAACATCAACACCATAGCATGTTTGGGAAGGAAGATCCCAGAGGATCCACCTGTTCCACCTCATCTGGCTGTGGCACCAGGCCCCAGCATGTCTGGGACCCAAACCAGGACTTCCTCATCCATTGGCCCTGCACCACCTTCAGGATGATCCACCTCAGGAAATGGGGCCCATCCCCCCCTGGAAGCAGGTGCTGACAGAAGCCTGTCACCCGCAGTCAGTTCCAGGGTTTGGTGCATAGTGCAATCTGAGCAGAGTTGGGTGGGCAGCTGCACCAGATTGAGGGTCGCCTGGCACACATAAACGGGCAGGCCACCCCTCCTGTCCAGCCCCCAGCACAGCCACCTTTGGAGCCATGAAGGGGCAGTGATGATTGCCCATGGGTGGGAACCTCAGTCCCACTGTATCCATTTGGGGACTCACGGCTTCGGATTCCCAACCACCCTCCCCGTCAAAAGTGGTTACCCCCCTAATGTGTCATATTCTACCTCTGTCTGATGTCTTGTCTGTCTTGTCTGTCTGAAAATGCAACTTATCCCACCCAACTTACCTCCCCAACATACCTACAGCCCTTCCCCAACATCCCACTCTCACCTTAAAAAAAGGGCATCTGTCCCACAAAAAAAAAAAAAAAAACATTGCCCCATACATGGCTCTACATTTCACCCCCATGTACAGTGAAACTAATCAATCAACCCACCCACAGATTATTCTGCAAATGTCTCTTGCCAACACCCCTCACTGTGGGGTGTGAGGCTGTAAATTCCAAATTCGACACATTATTCACAGCTGTTGCTGCAGAACCCATCCTGCACATCCCTAGCTGCTTGCCGTAATGTTTTATACCCTGTGCTTGCCCACATTTCACCAATTTCCTATCACCCTTTTTTCTTTTCCTTAATGAAAATTAGCACAGGTGTAAGAGGGAGTAAGCGGTGCTAAGCAAAGCTAACAGGTCTTAACCGTTGGTTAGCATCTCTTAGCTTCATGCAAAAGCATGCAAACCCACTTGCTTAAAAGTGTCTTAATCACTCTGTCTCCATCAGCCCTTATTCTGCTGAGCAACAAAATGATGTCAAGGCTTGAAACCAGGATACTATGCACTATAATCACAGCAACATACCACTACACCATCAGAGGTGTGGGAGTCTGTAATGCTTTTACAAATATATCATGTATTCTGGTTATTTAACATTGATGAAAAAAGTCATCATTTGCAAGTCTGGGGGCCAGGACCCGGTGCATTACATTCACAGTAACATACCTCTACACCATCTAAGCTGTAGGAGTTTATAATATTTTTACAAACAAATCATTCACAACAGTCATTTAACATAAGGTGAAATTATATATCTGTAGTACTCATATATACATCTATATGTTTATACAGATACCAATGTATATATCTATCTATATATATATGTATATATATATATATATATATATATATATATATATATATATATATATATATATATATAAAATACACACATACATTCATACAGATATATATATATATATATATATATATATATATATATATATATATATTTATATATATATATATATATATATATATATATATATATATATATTTAAAGCTAGATAGATAACCAACTTCTTACTGCTACACATCTGCAAAATCCCCAACAAACTGGAGGGATAAAGGGCAGATAATAGTGACATCTTTGATATATGGCTTTCATATACATAAAACTCTGCTAGAGTGGCATGGTTTGCTTTAACATACAATTCCAGATAGATTCCAGGTCTGAAACACAAATGAATGTCATTATTTACTGATGCCAATGCTCATATCATCCCAGTGATTTTTCAGAAACCCACAACTGTTATGGGCAACAGACCAAACATATGAGCCATGCATCTGGACAGTGTCTAGATATCTGGACAGTGGAGAGGTATGACCGCAGTCATGTAACACGATTGATGATGGACCTCAGTCCTTTGCCAGAGATGGCCTGACTACTCTGTACCAATACACTTGCCCAATGCTTTCTGGAATTCATTAATTCCAATGCTCTGGACCAGCTCGTTGTTACCCCCACTAGATGTAGCAACATCCTTTATCTGGTCTTTACTAACATGGGTGACCATTGCTCTACACCAATAGTCAACTCCTTCCTGGTTAGATCTGACCACAAACTAATCACCTTGGAAATCCACAACCATCCCACTCCCCTCCCACAAAGGTAACCACCATGAAACATTTCTCCAAAGCTAACTTTGGGCTCTTAAAAACAGAGGTGGCTAACTTCATGGCACCCATGCAAATGGAGAATAGTTTCATGACCGCCGAATCATACACCAATGCACTGTATGAACATATATACAAATGCATTGATCTTGCCATACCCAATAGAACCAAGATGCTCTCCTCAAAAAAAGGAAGCCAATTTGGTAGTTCCCTGTCATAAACAAACTCTACAACAGAAGGAGGAAACTGATGCAGAATAAGGCGAAGTCCCAAGATTGGAAAAACTCCCTTATCAGCCTCAACAAATGGTTGAGATCCCTCATCAAATCCGGTAAAGCTAGCTATGAAAAAACAGAATTGCAGCAGATAGTAAAGACAACCACAAGGCCTTCTATAATTATGCAAAGAATCTTCACAGCAATACCCAGATTTGCTCTGAGCTATTGCACAATGGTACCTCCTATACCGAGCCAACAGATATTGCCAATATACTGGCCTACAGATTCTGTGTTAACTTTATCCCTCTCCCCCACAAAGGACCAATCACAATACCAGTAGATTACCAGGCACCCAGTATTACTGCTGCACAGGTTAAAGCAGCACTGTCCATGGCCAAGAATACAGTTTCTATGGGACCCGACAATATCCCTGGCTGTGTTCTACATGAACTACAGAGTGAACTGGCACCTCACCTGTGTGCCCTCTTCATTCACAGCCTCAACTCAGGCTTTGTCCCTACCAAATGGTACACTGGTACAGTCATCTCTCTCCACAAAAAAGGAGCGACTAAAGACTCTGAGAATTATCGCCCAATTAGGCTGATGATTCTGATATGCAAAGCTATGGAATGCATCATTATGGACCTAGTGAACAAGGCTATAGGGAATCTTCAAACTCTGGATCCTACACAGTTTGGTTTTGTGAAGGGTAGATCATTCCTGCTCAACTTGCTCGACTTCTTTGAGTCAGTCACCAGAGCTGTGGATGAAGGTAAGGTGGTTCATACAACCTACCTTGATCTGGCCAAGGCCTTTAATACCATTCCCCACTCAGGAATCATATAAAAACTCCCTAAGCTAGGCATCAACCCCTATATCACTAGGTGGGTTGCAAACTGGCTCACAGATAGAACCCACAGTGTGAAAGTAGCTGACTTCAAGTCAGACTGCCGACCAGTCACGAGTGGAGTCCCACAGAGTTTAGTCCTGGGTCCTCTCCTGTTTGGTATCTAGTTCTCTGGAGTCCAGGCCAACATGAAGCAACTCTGGCTGGCAAAGTTTGCAGATGACAGCAAGTTGGGAGCTATTATTAACTCCCCAAGTGATGTTGGCATCCTACAGAAAGACCTCAATAACACCAACTAGTGTCAGAACCATGGCCTTAAGCTCAATGCCAAAAAATGTGTCATCATCCCCGTTGGGAAAAACCTGGTTCCCCTGAATTAGCACATTGATGGTAGTCCATTGAACACAGAAGGCATTATAAGAGATCTGGGAACACAGGTTGATAGCAACCTCTCTTTTGACCACCTCATTGCCACTGCAGTCAGAAAGTCCTTCTATGTGGCACATCTCATTACTAAGGGTTTTGCTTCCAGGAAGCAAGAGGTCATTGTCTCCCTCTACTCATCCCTCATTAGGCCAATCATTGAGTACAATGCCCCATTTGGCATGTACCTCACTAGATACCTGCAACAACTGGAGAGGCCACAAAAGTACCTCACAAAGAGGATCCTAGGCCTTAAACACTTGTCCTATATGGACAGACTCGAAAACTCCAACTATTCCCTGTCTCATATCGCATACTTAGAGGTGATCTCTGCTTGACTTACAAAGCCATGTTTGACCCAGCTCTGTTAGAAATGCTACATCTAAAGAAATCCCAATTCCTCCACACCACATGCTCCAGAGACCTCAACCTCATTACCACAATCAACAGAACATGCTGGAGGGATAGGTTCATAACCCAGAGACTGCCCATGCTACGGAACAGACTTTCCATACATGCCAAGCAGAGCACCTCATTGGCCCTCTTCAAGAGAAATCTTGATGAGTGGATGGGAAATAGAAAATTCACCCTGGAGATCACTCCAGTTGCTCTACTCGACAAAGGCACTAGGAACTAAGGTCAGGTGGCACGATGCCAGGGTAATCCTATGGGCTAGGCTTGTAAAGGCCCCAGGGCTATTAGCCTAGTACACACCTATGAACCTATGAAAAACCCATGACAGCTGCCAACCATGTCACCCAGCACCTTCTGAACCACATTAAGACAAACATTACACTACCGCAAATCATCTCTGGGCAATTACTCATATTTATCCAAATATATCATGCACTACAGGGATGGAACTGTAGGGAAAAGCAGATAGTGGTGCAAAAATGTCCCCCCACAACCATTTGCACCATTGTCACAGCAACATATCAGTAGCCCAAATGAACTCTAGAATAGAACTACTGTTTGAACAAACATATCCTGATTGCAAGTCACACACTACACCGACATATATTGGCCCAACTCACAGTGTACATTGAATCCTGAGGTGTTACAGGACAGTTCTCAGTCTGCCGCTGCAAACATACACACCTGGTAGACCACCAGTAGCCATCGCAGCATGCGCATTCAGACAAAAAAGAATCTGTAACAAAAACATCTGCTACTCTCCCTACTCAGCCCAACAAACATCCACACACAACACTGTTACACAATCTTGGCAGTCTGTTCACAATGGCCAGACATACATAACTCTGATATTTACAGATCTCCACAGAATGTCCAGGGTGTGAGACCATATTCATAGCCACTGCTGCATACCACTTCCTGAAGTCTGCTAAGTCAATGGGATGATACTTGGAGTGCAGTCACTAAATAATGATATCACATACCTCTGACCCTCTTACTGCAGGATATCTGTACAAAGCATGACATACTTGGGGGACAGGGGGCTGGAAAGAGGGACGTATCTCACATATTTGTGTTACAAACCGAAACAGTTGCTAGTGTCACAGGCTTTGTTGTAACATAACATCCCAGAAAGATATGATGTCTGAAATACCAATGGATGTCAATAGTTACTGACTACAATCTTCTGATTCCACAAAAACAGATGTTGTCTGATGAACAGACCAAACATAACAGGCAAACCTCTGGGCAATCTGTGGACAATCTGTGGACAATAGGAGAGTTGAGAGGTATGTCAAAGACATATCACTGTCAAATGTCAAGTCATGCAGAAAATGCATGTCCAGATAAACCCTGTTAATTTAGCAACCCTCTATGTGTATAACAGCACTAAAGACTTACAATCTGTACCCAATTCTGGAGTTTGTCCCCCATGCTGTTGGGTTGTCTCTACATGTCCTGTCCTAAGAGGTACTCCCACCTATAGTCAGTGAAACTGTAGCCCCCACACCTCCATAACATCCTTCACATTGGCAAGGAAAAAGGGCAAGGCCCACATGAAGGACTTAATTATAGCACTGTGTTGCTATGGCATTGGCAAATGGAAAGCCAACACAGTTTCACTGGATGCAAGTAGCTAGTGGGAGACACCGATTGGTGTACAGGTCATCACCTGCTCATGAGCAGTACCTGCAAAAGACAAGCTAGTGCCTATGCAAATTAGGTCTATAACTCTACATGTGTAGACAGAGAGAGAGAGAGAGAGAGAGAGAGAGAGAGAGAGAGAGAAAGAGACAGAAAAAGAAACACAAACGAACAATATTTGAAAAACAAAAAAAAGTATGTCAAACACATAAGCATGTAGTGGAATGCAGTAGGGGTATACAATAATGTGAAGTAGGATGTTAAACACATATGTCTCAACAAGACATTCTGTACTGATATATTACTGATCAACACCTATGGTCATAGCATCTGGGTTTGTCTACAGTGGTGTACATCACAGCTCAGGCTCCTGAGTCACCCCAGGAAAGGATGGCTCACATATGACTACTACTGGAGTGTCTGTTGAACAATACTGATTGTGACACTGTTAGGCCAGCTAGTGGGATGTTGTAAATATCCATATGTTACTTGTGAATACAACTATGATACACATGTTTGTCTCACAAATCTAAGAATCCTATACAGGGTATGTGCATAGTAAACTACTGTCGCAGATATATCTGTTGAACTGCATGTGATATATTGAGCTCATACTATTCAACTGTCCAGTGTTATGCACACTGACCATACGTGTGCCTCATATTTGTAGTCATTTACTCATAGAGTTGTGTTATGTCTGGCAAATCATTGGCAAATCTGTGAAGACTGACATTAGAACATAATAGCATACATATGAGTGTCGGACATCCTCCCAGGTATTTCTGTGAATGCAAAGCCTACTGTGCTATCAACTAACTTACATGTGTTACAGCAATATTAATAAAGTGTCACTAATTTTGGGTCATTTTCCCCCATTTATGTGTGTCGTTCTCCAGATGTCCTAATCTAATAGGTTGAGAGGTATTACTGAGCAGCAAGAGTGTAAATACAGTGTTCCATACTGACATAGAACAGAAATGTATATCAGATATTACCTGTGTACATGTATAAATGAAAAGATGTAACTGGAAGCATCAAAACAACAGACATGAGATGCAAAATGTCAGGTAAATAAGCTGTATATGTTGTACAGGTGTGTAATCTTAGTTTCTGTGCATCCAACAGACATAAATGTCTATAGCTACTGGTTGTTGCATTGCCCTGACACAGAGATGGGTACTAGAATAAGCATGATTATCAGGTTGAAAATGGAGAGGTGTCCAACTGTGTTAGGACCTTGTGTCTGTGCCTACCACAAACAGCTATATGAGCACCTACATAGCCGTAGGGACTCAGCAATACCTGACTCATAAAACCTGCCTCCACCAAGGTAGAGTAATCCCCTTTGGTGGACAGCAGCAATACACAAACCACATAATCGGTTGCTATATTGGCTGTACAGGGCCAAGTAGGAGCAGGCACCGACTTGTAAGCAAGTCAACCTGCATCTGAACAAGCATTTAAGGTCACAGTTGAGTACAAATTGGACACATCCTCCAAGGCCAATCACAAGTTTGTCTTCACGTATGTATTCAATCTCAGAGACAACAACCCAACCCACTCTATACTGGTGGTCAATCACACCACATACACACACACAACATAGCTATAGCCAACCCACTACAGACAGGTTAAGGGAAAACATCACCCTCCTGTCCCACCATCAGTATAGGTGGATATGCACAGCACCCGCACCCATCCCCTAATCATCCGGGAGCAGATCCATAATAGATAATCAAAGGCAACAAAAATAAGTCTCCATGGGACCTGATAACATCCCTGTCTGCATCCTACATGAACTCAGGCATATGCTTCCAGCTCCATTACAAACTGTATGCAAGCAAAGCCTGAGATCCATTGACATCCCATCTGCAAGGAAGATGGCCACTGTCATCCCTCTACACAAAGGTGAATGATGAATGGTGGATTATTGACCCTCACTGGGGGAAACATGACACATAAGGACCAGGAGCGTAATGCAAGCTCATACCGTGCTGATAGATGACAGGGGTATGATGTGGTCATAAGTGGTAGCTAATCTTAGTCACTGTTGATGTGCAGGTTAAGTAAATAATGTTGACCAATGTATGAGGTCTTGTGATGTGTTTCTCTGTTTATGTCTTCCAGGTAAATTGCAGAGTGCAAGGCAGCCAGCATACACTGCAACTGAAACTGCGACCATTACCAATATGATAATTTAACACCATGGGGTGATCTGTGGGAGTGGACTGCCCGGTGGGATGAGCTTGTCCACAGACTAAACAACTTGGGCCACCATGGATGCACATATGATCAGGTCAGGCATCGGGTAACAGACCTGATAAACCATGCGCGGAAAACTGCATTTGTGGGTGGGGTTTTGTAATGCACACAACTGCATATCTATGGTGAAGGACAGCAAATTGTGTAGTATCAGAGCTTGTACTGTACATGTGCAGAAAAGTAGCATTCATCTTGTACCAATGCCACTTGTGAGTCTGCTGACAATACCTCTCCCCCACAACTATATAGGTACCTATATAGGTACCTCTGGTCTGGATGTGGGACAGCAGCCTGAAGCCAGTGAGTATTGTATTATCCTGTTGTGGCTCAACAATACCCCAGGCATGTTAAGGTCATAAATTTTACCATGCACACAACTGCTACTCTTAGACATATTGATATATGTGCATGTTCACTTGTGGTGGAGTTAACTGCATTGCATCAAAGTGGTCATTACAGGGGCCTATTTGCAGGAGATGTAACATACCTGTAGCGTACTTCACAACCTGTCCTTGCAAGAAAATTGGACAAAGACTGACAGAATAGAGGACAAAGGGTCAAAACTAGATACATATTTTAAAAGTACTGTTATACAGTGCATATAGAATGTGTACACACACCTGTTAAACTGCCAGGTATTTATGATATACAAAAATGAGGCCAAAATAAAACATTTAATAACTCTTCACACCTTTAATGTGACCTATAACCTGTACAATTCAATTGCAAAGCAAACAAATCTGTTAGGGGAACAAATATGAAAAATAAAAAAATAATAAGCTAGATGCAAAAGTGTGCACAGCCTGAAGCTAATACTTTGTTGAAGCAGCTTTGGTTTTAAATATAGCATTATGTCATCTTGGGTACACAGCTGCCATCAATTGCAGAGACTCTTTGATTAACAACAAATAACGGCCAGCTGTCCTACTAGGCTTTTCCTGACATTTACTCAGTTGCCTGCTACAGCAACAGTCATGATTCGCAGAGAGCTTACAAGGCATCAAAGGGATCTCATTGTTGAAAGGTATTAACCAAGAGATGGGTACAAAAACATTTCCACAGCATTGCATATACCATGGAACACATTGAAGACAGCCATCAAAAGGTGGAGGAAATTTGGGACAACAGTGACACTGCAAAGAAATGGATGTCCCTCCAAAATTGATGAAAAAAGAAGACCAGAACTGGCCAAGGAGGCTGCCAGGAGACCTACAGCAACACTAAATGAGTTGCAGGAATCTCTGGCAAGTAAGGGTTGTATACTACATGTGACAACAATCTCCTATATTCTCCATATGTATTGCCTATGTGGTAGGGTTGCAAGATGGAAGCCACAGAACAACATCCAGGCCTGGCTAAATTCTGAAAAATAATACATCAAGTCTCCCAAAAGCATATGAGAAAATGTGTTATGGTCTAATGAGACCAAGGTTGAACTTTTTGGCCACAATTCCAAAATGTTTGTTTGGTGCAATAACAACACAGCGCATCACCAAAAGAACACCATTCTCACAGT
>NC_056734.1:55697637-55700137 GCF_019279795.1 Protopterus annectens
GGCCTCTAGCAAACCCACACAACACCCAGTGCATATGATGATATCTGTGCCACATCCCTTTCATCCATTCCACTGATGCAGGGACATGCTAATATGGTTCTGATGCACGGGGTGAATTCAGTACAATTTAGCTATGTAATGCTGTGTAAGGTGCTGTCAGCTGGCATTTGTAATGGGTACAATCCAGAGTGTGTGTACCTTTTCAGTTATGATGCACTATTGGTGTTAGTAATGCTGACTGAATGTAGTCTCACATGCTGCATTCTGTTTGTGTTCTAGATATCTGTGTCAGCAGGATGTGGCCCTACAGACATTGCCAATGAGGGGTATGGCAGAGTGTTAACATATCAACCATGTTATAGCCAAGGTACAGCTGTATATGTACACATTTACCAGGTCTGTGTATCAGTTATTGCATGTGCCACAGAGCTTATAGGGCTGAGGGGTGTATACAGGTAAGTCTATGGTGGATGACATCAGCAGCTCTTGTAAAGTGGACAATGGTAAGTATAGTGGGTGGAACACATCTAATATTGGTAAAATCCATACCCCCAGAGGATATTGTGTCGACCAAACACACAGAGAATACTGTTATCACACACGCAGTCTCACACGCGCACACACAAACACACACACACACACACACACACACACACACACACACACACACACACACACATGCACAGGATCACATTTGCCAGTGTTGGGTGTGGAACCCCTACCAATCTAGTTAGTGGCACTACAGTGTTATGCAGTTATCGCAGGTGGCACTGAACTAATAGTGTGATGACTGTTCCATGATACCTGTAAAGTGAATAGCATCACATCTCTTGTGAGGTATGGCAATGGGGGGTGTACTGGGTGGGAAAGGACTCATTATACTGTCACCTATGAGTCTAAGCACTCACAAACACTGCTATGTACACTAATTTGCACATACACATTTGCCAGTACTGATATTAGCAGCCCTGCCTATCATGTTATTCATGCCATACTGATATATAGCTGTTGCATGCAGCACAGGTCTTATAGGGCTGGAGAGTGTCTACAGATACCTCTACAGTAGACGTGAACAGTGGGCTTTGTAAAGTGGAGTTTGGAACATGTACTGGGAGTACCATAGCCTAAAATTATAAACCACGGCCACAAAATTGATATAGTTCTCACTCAAACACACACAGGACACTGTTTTCACACACACACATACACACACACACACACACACACACACACACACACACACACACACACACACACACACACACACGTTTGCCAGGACTGAGATTAGAACCCCCACCTCTCTAGTTATTGTTACTGCAGTGTTATACATGTTGTGCATGTGTCACGAAGTTTGCAGGATGAAGAGTGTCCCAAGGTAATCCTAAGGTGAACAACTTCATCAGGCCTTGTATAGTATGGCAATGGGAGGTGCACTTGTGAGAATGGACTCAAAATACATTAACCTACAGTTATGCACACTTGCAAACACAAATACACTCATACATACATTTGTCAGGACCAAGATTAGCAGCCATGCCTATCTTGTTAGTCAGTCCATATTGTTACATAGTTTCTGAACATGGTACAGGACTCATTGGTCTGAAGAGTGTCAACAGATATCTCTACAGTTGATGAAGACAACGGGCCTTGTAAAGTGGACCTTGTGATGTGTACTGGGAGTACCATGGCCTAAAAATGTAAAACCCACCCCCAATGAATATAGTTCTCACGCAAACACATACACAGGATACAGTTCTCTCTCTCTCTCACACACACACACACACACACACACACACACACACACACACACACACACACACACACACACACATACACATATACACTTGCCAGGACTCAGATTAAAAACCTTGCCTCTCTAGTTAATGGTACTATATTGTTATGCAGGTACCGCACACACAACAGGCCTTGTAGGGTGAAGAGTTCCCCAAGGTACCTGTAAAGTGAATAACATCACCAGTCCTTGTAATGTATGGCAATGGGAGGTGTACTGGGGGAGATGGGCCTCAAGCTACTTTCACTTATATGTTTACACACTCACAAACATTTTTATACACACTAATGCACACACACACACACACACACACACACACACACACACACACACACACACACACACACACACACACACACACGTTTGCCAGGACTGAGATTAGAACCCCCACCTCTCTAGTTATTGTTACTGCAGTGTTATACATGTTGTGCATGTGTCACGAAGTTTGCAGGATGAAGAGTGTCCCAAGGTAATCCTAAGGTGAACAACTTCACCAGGCCTTGTATAGTATGACAATGGGAGGTGCACTTGTGAGAATGGACTCAAAATACATTAACCTACAGTTATGCACACTTGCAAACACAAATACACTCATACATACATTTGTCAGGTCCAAGATTAGCAGCCATGCCTATCTTGTTAGTCAGTCCATATTGTTACATAGTTTCTGAACATGGTACAGGACTCATTGGTCTGAAGAGTGTCAAC
>NC_056734.1:55705137-55832637 GCF_019279795.1 Protopterus annectens
CCATTTGTGTGGCCAGTGGTTCCCTTTCCCCTTCTGTGTGTCTCTTTATCCTTCTATAGTTTGGTCACAGACTTTGCCCAAGTGACTGCTGTTATGTATTTGTAATTCTGGTGTGAGCATGGTAAATGCCATAACATCACACACAAGGTTATGGACTACAAACCTCTGAGCATACCTATTTGGCAGGTTGTTCATCATTGCACCACTACATCTGCTGGGGTCCTCAAACAGTTTGTGTTACTATGCTATTATGTAGCTACATATTGGTGTAGTTGTCAAACTGTCACTAAGTCTGACACCTGGACAGGCCCACATATGACAGTTAGATGAAGGCCTACACATGGGCACAGGTGTTGATAGTGTTCTGCCATACATAGACAGTTGGGGGGACCGGTTTGTTACTTGCTTGCTTTCTGTTATGGGTGTGACATCTGCTTCTCCACTGTCTGCCATTGATGTTTTGACATGACCTTTTCTTGTTTTGCAAATACTTTGCAGGTGAATGCAATGTTAGGACAAGAAGAACAGATATACAAGGCATACTTGTGCTCCTTCTGTGACAACCTGCCATTCCAGGGGTATGGCTTTGGCCAGTGACATGTCAGTGCTGACACAGTGAGGTGGCAGCATTTTATGACGTCCCAGTGCACTGACCTTCAGGTACCTGCTGTGCTACTAGGCACCATACCTCTCTACATATGAGACACAGACACCTGGACAAAGCCATACAGGACCATTTTAACTATTGGCCTTACAAACCTATAGGGGTAATACAATAACAGATGTTGCATTAATGTGTTTTCTAGAGGGAGTGAGGTCTGAGACACTACAATCCATCATTATTTTCTTACTTTAGACTTTCATGGTTTTCAAATGATTTGCCACACAACCACTATTTCATGACAGAGACACCAAAAATATGATGCAAACCTCTGTACATTCTGCAAAAGGTCTGTACAGTTGGGAGGTACTGTGTAGATTACTCAGACCTGTGTACTGTTCATATGTGTGGCCCCTTGTCCATGGCCTGTCCAGCTTACCATCAGTAATGGATATTGACATCTGGGCAGTGAGTACAACTCCCACCATAGGTGTGGCTGACATGTGAAATAGTTGGCACTGCAATTCTTGGAACATGGCCCTGTCTATCACAGTACTGTACCTAGGCCACTAAGACAAAACAGCCAGGAGTAAGTGCTGGCCACATCCTGACAGTATTTCCCATGCATATACATAGATCATTGACCCCTGCATATTGTGGATATGCAACAAGTTATCATGTTGATTGGGATAGCCCTGGCAATGTGTGCTCTGCTGCTATAACCCTACAAACCTACATGTTACTGCAATGCTATGGGAATATGGGTGTGGGGGGAACACTTGTCAATGGTACACATTTGCACATACTGTGCTGATATTGGCTTTAAATTTTGATTCCATTTAGCATATTATGGTGCCCAGCCTTGAAGAATAGCGGCATATCACTAGAGGCCACAGGTTAAATTGTAATGGCATACAATTGAGTTTCAGACTTCTTACCCTTCAGAGCCTTAGTGCAATGGGAAGGCCTGCTGTGATATCACTGTGTAAGTCTGTAGGGGGTATACCATTATTGTCACCATTTGTGGGCCTTTGCCAGACATTCTGTTATGGTTTTCTACAGCTGACTTGCTGGGTGAGTCTGAAGGGTGAGTATGGGATCCCCACATTGACATCCATGCATGTGACCTATGACCCCACATTGGTTGGCCCCCTGCATATACTGCAGTAGGATTGTCACCTTGGATAATACTGCATAGTGTGGAGAAGCCAGTATTGGTCAGACATTTCCTGGTGTCCCACATAGCTGTCAGTTGTCTGCTGCTACCCCAGTAGGCCACCCCATTCACTTGCATGCATGCAGCAATACCATAGATATGCTACCAGAGCATACTACTCCATTCATTTATTGTTTAGAAAACTGACATACCTTGTGCCTGTGACAGTTGTGGGGACAGTGGGTGAAGGCTGACTCTGTCAGATGCACACAGTACACTCTCTATACAGGGTAAACTACAGATAGTGTGATGTGTGTGTCATCCATTTTACTGTGTGTGTGAGTCGGAGAGAGGTGTAAGTCCCTGGGTCCATACAGTGTTAGTGTGTGTGCTATGTGTTACCTCTTTGCCAAGCCCTGGGAATACTGGGAATGCCTCTGTCTGCCTACAGGAGCAGGCTCAGGGGCTTCCTCCTCTGAGTCCCTTTGTGCCTGTGGGGACCTTTGCAATGGTGGGGGGCAGTGTGGCCCTTCCAAGTGCTATTCCTGCTGCATCTGTTTCTGCAGGATCATATTGTGTAGCATGGCATATACTATGAACATGTGTGCTCATGTGGCTGGAGACTACTGCAAGGCTCAACCAGATATATCAAGGCAGAGGAATCATGACTTGAGCATCCCAAACACATGCTCTCTAATGATCCTGGCTTGTGTGTGTGCCTCATTATGGCATTCTTGATTGAGTGCGTGTGCATTTCTGATGGGTGTCATCATCCATGGCTCGAATGCATAGCCAGCATCCCCCACCAGATGGCACAATCCTGTTTGTCCACCGCAGCCCTATGCTTAAATGGCCAAGATCGGCCAAAAAAAAAACTTTTATTTTTATAATTTTGCAACACTTTTCCATCCCAGTTTTCATATTTTTGTCCATTGACATGCCTAAGGATTATAATACATGCTTTACTTTGAGCTGTCATGCCTCCATTTTGAAATGTATTCGGCTAGTAGCTGAATACATTTCTGCAAGCTACACTATTCTGCCACTGATGCCTGCCTGCTTACTGGATTGCTACTTGACCTCATTTGCATGGTTGTCACCAGCAAATGAGGTCATTAGCATAATCCAGTCATGTCTGTAGCAGAATAGTGTTAACAGGTTCATGCACATCCCAAGGCTTGTTTACTGGATTACTCGGTGGCCATATTCCATGCAGGAGTGGCTGCACTATTTGGACATGGAATTCTAGCATTATTGAATGCCGGGGTTTAATGAATGATGTCTAAAGAAATAGATCGATACATGTAAATTAATAATAGTAATAGAGAAGTTTCAGAAATAATTTTCTGGGATTCTTTAAAAGTATATATATATATATGGAAGAATTAAAAACTGGTACATATGCAAAAAAGTGTGAGATAAGGAGATGATGTATTTGCAGTCTGCTATAATAACTTAAAATCAAACTTAAAACCTTATGACAAATTGGAAAACACTGAGCTGAAAATATTAAATCAGAAATATCATGATGCACTTCACCATATAATAGCAATAAAGCTGGAAAAAAATAAATTTAATAAACTTACTCAATAAACCCAAAAAGCTTACACAGGTTGGCAGTTAGATCTAAGAAAAATAAATATTAATCATATTAAAGAAATAATTTCTAAATAAGGTGATAAAAATAAAAACGTGGCTGATATAAAATACATACTAGAATGCTTTAGGAAATATTATGAAGAAATTAATATCAAAGAGACAGACATAGAAATCAACAACATAACTGATGACTTTTTGAAAGATAATATACCAGGAAATATTTTAAATATCCTATTAAAAGTTTTTGAACAAGTTAAACATATGACAAAAATCCCCCTCCTGTAAATATTCCCTATCTCCTATCTTGAAACCAAATAATTATGTTCTTTTTACCATCCTATTTCATTATTAAATGATAATTATAAAATATTTATGTCCATTCTTGCAAAAAAAGATTGAACCTTATTATGCCAGGATTAATAAATGATCAGACTAGTTTTATACTACATAAAATCGTTCAGGATAACATAACTAGGCTTAATACTTTAATAGATCTGGCTAATAAAACATAAAATAACTAAATATAATAAGTCTAGATATAAACACGACATCTGATTCTATTAATTTGAATTATTTTTTCAAAGCACTTAAACAATATTAATTTTCCCTAGTTTTATAAATCTTATAACTAATCTAAAAAGCATTTATTTCTCTTTTATTACAATTGGCTCTTTCTAGTTCTTTCAAAATATAAAAAATGTATAAAATAGGGTTGTCCCTTGTCACATCTACTATTTATTCTAGCAATTGAACCTTTTGCAAGTTTTCTTAGATCTAATAGTAAAATTCAGGGATTCTCAATAGATGAAATGTATTTGTGTAAAATTCAATTTGTTGCAGATGACATTTTAATAAGTGGTGATGTTGAAGCTTCAATACAAAATTTAACTAGGTCTATTAATTACTTTGAAAAAGCATCAGGTTGAATGCTTAGCTCTGATAAAATAGAAACTTGACTTCTTAATGAATTAGTTAATAATTATTTAAGAAACTGTACAAATTTTATTTGAGAAAATTCACAAATTAATTATCTTGGAATTATAATTAAATCTACTATAAAAGACTCAATGGCAATAAATGATAGTAATTTAATAGACACTGTTACTAAAATAATTATTAACTGGAACATTTTTTTACAATGAAGGAAGAATGTATTTAAAAAAAAATGATAATCCTACCAAAATTCTTTTCTATCTACAATCACTAATTGTTATCCATCCTAAAAATGCCTTTAAGAAATTAAATTCTACTCTTCTTAATTTTCTCTGCTACCACAATAAACAAAGAATAGTTGGCAAGAAGGTGGATTACGTTTTCCAAATGTTGAGTTATATGCCAAATCCATAATTCTCATTTTAATATCTTTATGGTTAAATTCCTTTTACCAATCCACTTGGAAATCCATTCATGAAAGATTAATACATAATAACAGCTATGTTGTAGAATCTTTCTCTAAATTTGAAATAAATAAATGTTGCTGGATCTTGAAAAACTCATGTTTAAATGAAAAGAAAACTATTATTCCTCTCCCTTCAATGATTACATCCTTATAGATTTTAAAGCATTCATGAATTTAAATTATATAGTTAAAGATGTATTGTTTCTATTGCTCCCTATATCAAATAGTATCATATCAATATCAGTATCATATAATATAATATATATATCAAACAACAATGACTGTTATAAGGTTGTTAACAGTGATTTCATCAAAAGCTGTTTTTTGAAACATGACACAATGTTATTCGATTTGTTTTGTGAAGAATGTTTTGAATTTGATACTTATAAATATTTAAAAGTCGAGTATCCTAAGATGGCTGTACTGTTTGGTATACCAAAGGTAGACAAAGATCAGATCAATCCCCCTTTCAGACCTATAGCATCTGCTGCTTACTCTAAGACTGAGCCTATTTCTATTTGGCTGGATAGTTTACTTAATCCAATAGTACAAGAGTCTAAATTGTACCTGTGTGATGCCTGGCACTTATTGGAATTACTTAGTGAAGTTGAAACTTTTGGTGATTTTTGTTTTGCTAGTCTTGGTGTCACTTCATTGTATACCAGCACCAGTCAAGAAATTGGGTTAGAATACCTAAGGGAGTATTTAAGGCAACATATGTCCTTTGGAAATAACATCATTAGTACAGTTTGTACTTTGATGGAATTGATTCTGACCAACATTTTTTTTTCAAATTTGGCAACAGTTTCTTTTCAACAGACATCTGGAGTTGCAATGGGGTCAAGGGTAGCCCCTTCATTTGCCAATTTAGTTATGGCCAATTAGGAATTGAAACATCTATACATTCCCCCTTATTTGGATAACATTCCGTTTTACAGACGTTACATTGATGATTTGATTTTTCTTTGGAAGGGGGATCGGGCTAGTTTCTTGACTTTTGTTGAACACGTAAATTATACCACTGATTTTTTAAGATTTACACTTGGAGATTTTGGTAAGTCCATTGATTTTTTTAGCCATACACTTGACATATGATATTCCATCTCGATGTTTTGTAAGTCAGATTTTTAGAAAGACCACCTTTGTAAATTAATATTTACACAAAGAAAGTCTGCATCCCAGTCACATGAAAAGTGGGGATGTTAAAGGTCAGTTCATATGCCTTGGCAGGTTGACTAGTGAACAATCAGTTTTTGCCAATGAAGTACAGAAACTCACGCAGTTTTTACAAAGAGGCTAGGATTCAAGTTGGCTTAACAAAATAGTTAAAGAAGTTTTAGGGCTCAGAGACATTTCAGCTTGTCCTATTTTGAAAATTAGAGACAGAGAGAGGAACACTGACTTGATTGAGCCACACAGAAATGTTTAGAATTATTCCCTTGCCTTTCCTATTCCTATTTGTAATCAGATGGCACATATTAAAAGTATTATTTTGGATTATTGGAAAGTTATGATGGGGAATACAGACTTAGTCAAAATTGGTGGGGACAAACCACTCTTTACTTATAAAATGAGTATTAACATCAAATCAATATTAGAAAACAACAAATGTGTTGTTTCATTCACAAGATCCAATATTTATATATTTTTTCATGTGGATGATGTAAACAGTGTAGGTTTATTTGTAATGTTTCCTGTATTGAATTCAAACACATTGGTAAGATCTTTTGGGCTAGAGACCAATACACCTGTAACACCACAAATGGTGTTTATTGTGCCAAATGTGACTCATGTGACTGTTTTTATATCGGCAAGACTATTAGAGCCCTTAATAAAAGGATCTATGAGCATTGCTTGGCTATAAAAAAGAAAGACATCACCAATGCTTTGGCAGTTCATGCTAGTATTTGTCCTTCCTTTAAGAAGTTTTCCTTTTTTGTGTTAGAGAGAGTCAATTCTGATTTATTTACAAGGGATTATAAGACACTACTTGAATGTCATGAAAGTTTATGGCAAATATCTTTGATAGCTGATCAAACACCTGGCCTTAATGGCACTATCAATATCAAGTGTTTTTTGTTACTAGCAAAGCTTAGATAATTATTATTATTATTTTTATTATTTTTGCAATTTTGTTTGACATTATCATTATTGAAACATTTTTTTATGCAACAAAACATAGATATTTATGTGTATAAATTCATATTTAATTATATTTATATTTTTATACTGACTAATTAAGGTTTGAGTCATGTGATGTAGTGACACGCTATATTTAAATGAATGGAGTGTGTGAGGCAATTTTTCTGAAGAAGCTCAGTTGCATAAAAGTGAGTGAAAGCACTAAGCTGCCATCTCGTAATTGATTTCATTGTCTCCTTGTTTTGGTGTTTCATTTTACTTCATCTCTTCATAACACTTATATTTTTTTCTTATGTCTGAGTTAGCAGCATTTGGTTTCATGCATTGAGATGGGACCTATTCTTTTTTATCATCATTTTTGTTAATAGGTAGTGGATAAAGAAATGTCAATACTAATGGAATGAAGAATTTCTAGGACTTTTTTATATGTTTTACTTTGTTAGGGTGCAACAAAGAGACTTGGGTGACCAGGAATTAACCTTCAGATTCATTAGAACCTGACATTCACATGACTCCAATTTGAATTTTACCATTCTATCCTTATAATGGCTAGTTTTGGCCAAGCAGCATACATCTGTGAACAGCTTGGCATTGCTGCAGAGTTCATAAATGTCCACCGTGCAGCCACATAATTTTCAAATACATTTGTATAGTGCGCCACATGCGTTCACAATCAGCGAAAACCTGGAATACTCTGATGTTTTTCGTAACACTTTTGTGTTACACTACAATTCATAGGCGTGAATATAAATTACCCTAATTTGCATATTAAAAGTGTAAATCAAGCTGAATTTATGCTGTAAGGTTGAGCTGCACAATATTGATTCACAAATTTCTTAGATAGGCAGTAAATTACTTAAGGTAACTCAGACATCAAACAGTAAGAAAAAGTTTATAAATTAATTAATAGTTACAGGCCAATAAAAAGCTGCTGTCATAATGTTTTAAAGGTCAGTTACAATGCATTTTAAACTGTATTGTGCTTTTAGACATAATTATGGGGAAGTGTTTGAAAGTTGTTTGACATGGTGCTGTTCACTGAAAATGTCATTAAGTGAAAAGTACATCTTTACAGAACTTTGGTATTGCCCATACATCTGAGAACTTGTTATTGCTGAGAATGTGTGCTGTGCAAAAGACAGAAATACAGAGTTGTAGTGAAATTGTTGTTTTGCTACCGTCAGTGAGGGAGAAATACTTGGCAACGGCAGACAGTCACACATTTTAATGTAGCTGTAAATGCTTTCATCTGTATTCTATAAGCTGAAGTTGTGGTGCACTTTAAAATCATGAGTTTGCTTATTTATGCATTTGTGTTGGTGGTATATAGCTGGTCAGTGACTTATAGTGTAACTGCTGATGTCATGCAGACAGTACTGTGACAAGTGTCTGACTGTTGCCCTTTCATTGTTTTCTGCATAGTAAAGATGGAAAATAAGAGAATAAGGGATCCAGGCAGACATGATAACTTTAGTCATGAAGAAAATCATGTAGTCATGGCAACACTTAGGACTTATGGCTAACTGCTGTTTGGTAAAGGGGGGCCCAGACAAGCCAAGAGGAGCAAAGCAGGGAGCCAATTAGTTATTGAAATTAATACATTTAGAGGCAGAAACTGATCTCTGGCACAGTGCAAGAAATGTTCAAATGATACCGTAGGATATGCTAGAAGCAAGGCCGGGCAGAATGCAATTACCAGGACCACTATGGATAAGTGGGCTCTGAATCTTATTAAGTTAATATCAGCTGATGAATTGCTTCTATTCATGGGTCTATATTCATAGGTTCATAGGTTCATAGGTTCATACTAGGCTATCTGCCCGAGGGCATTTACAAGCCTAGCCCATAGTTTTGTGGCTTACGCCACCCCTTTAGTTTGGAGAAACTATGCCCATTATTTTGCTGTGCCTCTGTCGAGCAGTGACACTGAGGTAACCCCTGGGGTGTATCTGCGATCTCCCATCCATTGGTCAAGATTCCTCTTGAACAAGGCCAGCGAGGTGCTCTGCCTCACATAAACCGGGATTTTGTTCCACAGCATAGGGAGTCTTTGGGTGATGAATCTATCCCTCCAACACGTCCTATTAATAACCGTGTTGAGGTTTAAGTATCCCGCCCTTGTGGCTCTGAGGGATCTAGATTTTTTGAGGTGAAGCATGTTCATCAAATCTGGGTTTGACATGGCCTTGTATGTCAGGCACAGGTCACCTCTGAGCAAGCGGTAAGCAACTGAATATAACTGGAGTTCTTTCAGTCGGGCAGCATAAGACAGATTTTTGAGACCCTTTATCCTTTTGGTGAGGAACTTTTGTGGCCTCTCCAGCTGCTGCAAGTGTCGGGTCAGATACATTCTGAATGGGGCATTGTACTCAATCATTGGTCTGATGAGTGATGAGTATAGGGAGACTATGACCTCCCTTGATCTAGATGTGAATCCCTTCATGATAAGGTGGGCAATGTAGAAGGTCTTCTTAAACTACTTTAGCAATATGAGTGTCGAATGAAAGGCTACTGTCAACCTGGGTTCCCAGGTCCCTGATAACTTCTTCTGTGATCAGGGGATTGCTACCTATATGGTAGCTAGGGGTAACCTTGTTTTTCCCGAAGGGTATGACTATGCATTTCTTGGCATTTAACTTTAGGCCATGGCTCTGGCACCAGTTATCCGTTTCTGTGAGACCCTTCTGAAGGATATCTGTGTCAGATGTGTTTTCGACTCGGCCCAGTTTGCAGTCATCTGCAAACTTTGTCAGCCATAACCCTCCTGTGTTTGCTTGTACTTCAGAAAAGTAGATGCCAAACAAGAGTGGGCCCAGGACTGAGCCCTGTGGGACACCACTTGTGACAGGCTTTGAGTCTGACATGGCGCCAGCAACTCTGACCCTGTGGGTTCTGTCACTCAGCCAGTTTGCAACCCATCTTGTAATGTATGGGTTTACATTTAAGTTGATGAGTTTTTCAATGATACCCGAGTGGGGTATTGTATCGAAAGCCTTTGCCAGGTCTAGGTAGGCTGTATGGACTGCCTTTCCCTCGTCAATGGCCTTGGTGACTGTTTCAAAAAAGACAACCAAGTTTAAAAGGCATGATCTGCTTTTGACAAAGCCAAACTGGGTTGGATCCAAAGTCTGCAAATTTCCTATGTCTTTATTTATGAGATCCATTATGATCCTCTCCATGGCTTTGCAGATAAGGCTTGTCAAGCTAATGGGACGGTAATTTCCAGGGTCGGTGGAGGCACCGCCTTTGTGGAGTGCGACCACAGTCACTGTGCGCCACTCCCTGGGTACGTATCCGGAGGTGAGACTAAGATTAAACAGCTGTCCTAACTGTGGGTTTAATTCCTCGTTGAGTTCGTGGAGCACACAGCCGGGGACACCATCAGGTCCCATGGATGCTGTGTTCTTTGCCTTGGAGAGAGCAGTTCTCACCTGGGCGTTAGAGATGTTTGGGGGGCTACAATCATTTGGTATAGATATCTCTCCTTGAGGGGGGGGGAGAAGTTTGCACTGAACCTGTCAGCCAGTATGTTGGCAATGTCTGTAGAATCAGTAATCTTCACATCATTTTGAACTAATTCTGAGCATATCTGGGAGTTTCCTCCTAGGTTTCTGACATAGCTAAAGAATGCCTTATGGTTGTCTTTAGAGTCCTTAGCTATTTTTTCTCAAAATTAGCTTTGGATGATTTTATGAGAGCTCTTAGCTTTTTACTTATAGTGATCAGCGGTGTCTTACCTTTTAAGGATTTTGCTCTATCTTGTAGTAGCTTTCTCCTTTTGTTGTAGTGTTTGTTTATGGCTGGGGTCCACCAGACTGGACGCTTGCCTTTGGTACAAAGAGTCTTTGTTTTGCTTGGGATTGCCTGATCCATGCAGCCCTGCAGGTGCTGGTAGAAGGCATTTGTAAGTGATTCAGCGGTTTGAGTAATGTTTACCACCGGCTCGGGGGCTTTAAAGGAGACCACACTAGTCTTTAGAAGTGTGAAGTCGGCTTTCGAGAAGTTCTTTACTGTGGTCTTTTTTATTTCGGGTGGGGGCGGGATGAGGACCTCCAGCGAGATTAGTTTGTGATCTGATCTCACCAGTGAGGGGTATACTTCCAGTGTTGAACATTGTGCTCCCATGTTCGTGATGATGAGATCAAGTATGTTTTCTCCTCTTGTGGGGATGGTGACTAGTTGCTCCATGGCATTTGAGTTTATGAATTCCAGGAACTTTTGGGCTAGAGTGTTTGGGCTTGAGTAGTGTTCCCAGTCTATATTAGGGTAGTTGAAGTCACCTAGTATGATGGTGTTCGGAGATACATTTATCCCCTTCAGTGTTTTCAGGAAGGCCATGTGAGTTTCCTGAGTTTGCGAGGGTGGCCTGTAACATGCTACAAATTGCAGAGCAGTCTTGCCTATGGTTAATTGCACCTGGATGGTTTCCGATGCATCGTGCATTGCCACCAATCTTGAGGTGTGGGTGTCCTTGATGAATATGGATACCCCCCCTCCTTTCTTGGTATTGTCCGGATTTTGGGGCCGGAACGCATGAAAGTGAAAAACCCTATGCGCGAATACCAAAATATCAACTCCTATATCGTGAAACGTGAAAATCCCAAATGCACTTGTTGTGTCTTTCGGCTTTTCCCAGTTGGGGGTCACCACAGCAGAACTCCGGTCCGCTAATAATTGGCAGTAGATTTTTACATGCCGAGTTGCCAGCTCTGAAGCACAACCTTCAACGAAGATACGCCCATTCACGCATGTCTCCACACAGAAGATATTTTAGCTGAGAATCAAACAGGACAATGTCTTACTGTAAGGTGACAATGCTAACGCAGCACCACCACCGCAGTGAAAATCCCAAATGCACTAAACAGCAAAAAAAAAAAAAAATCGAACTCTCATAGTCGGCCATCCCCACCACTACCTATATACTACCTACCCAAATAACATAAATAAACCACATGCATACACTAACCAAACCCTACTTCTAACCTAAAGTAAAGCACAAAACCCTACTTCTAACCTGACAATAAACTCCACATACACAACTAACTATGCACTTCATTATCCCTCCCTAACACTAAAGTCCATAACTAGTGCACACGTCCACTACAGACATACATCCAAACAAAACAAATAATCCACATACATACATTTAGCAAAACCCTACCTCCAACACTACTAAACCCCACATACAAAACTATCTATGCACTATCCTTAACCCCTCCCTAATCCTAAGGTCCGTAACTACCGCACATTTCCCCTACAAAATTATACACAGACAAAATAAATAACCTACATACATACATTTAACAAAACCCTACCTCTAACCCGACACTAAATCTAACATACATTACTTATCTAAGCACTTACCTTAACCCGCACCTTATCCTAACCTCCGTAACTATCTAACACTTACTTTATGCAGCTAATCCACAGACGGACCAACCATAGAAATTCGATATTTCCATTTTTGCGGTTTTCGACTTTCGCTCTAAGTACACTTTGCGCTGTACAGTTCGACATTTACTTATTCGTGTAAATGTCTTTTCGCTTTCGTAATATAGACCCCTGTTCATCTCGGGGGATGACTATGATACAGAAGATGGTGCAACTAGAATATTTAGATGTGACATTCTTCAGCTGCTGAAGGTGGGTTTAAAGTATATACCTTTTAAATGTTTAACACTGAAAGGTAACAAACAGTATTATAATTAAACACATCACAATTCATTATTGTTAGGTTAGCCTTGTACATCCGCAACAAATGAACATGAAAGCAGACTTCATAGTAAGTGCCCCATCCCACCCATAAGCATGCTATATCATATGCTTTTGCATGTCGTTTAATGCATTGTAATGATTTCTTTTACAAACTCAGCATCAGAAACAAACAGTTCAACTGTACCAACAAAGACGGATGAAGTCAGCTGAAGAATGGGTGCTGCTGATGATAATTATACTGATGTTGAAGATGATGATGATGATGATGATGATAATGTACTTGTATTTATGAGGTAACATGAGGGAAGTGGCAGGCAGTCTCCCAGTATAATGATAGGCTCTGTCGCCTCACCAAATGTTAGTAACTCTACATAAAGTGACACTGTATCACAAAGTCAAACAAAGGCTGACACTCCAGTCACACTTGTACACCAGGAACAAACCTGCACATCTATACCAGTGTATCCACATGGAGAAATATTTGAGGATAAAGGCAGGCAGTCTGAGGCCACATTTCTAACAGTTACAACATTACAAAGAGGTGCTAGGCACAGAAATTATTTTGAACTTTACCCACCTCTCACCCCCAGCCATCCCTAGGAAATGCTATCTAACATAATCCCTCAATCTACCAGTAGGAAGCAGATCTTAAATGCACTCTCTTAGGCCAAGAATAAAGCTTTAGTGGGCCCTGATAATATCATAGAATGCCTCATAAATAGCCTGAAATATGACCTACCAGGACCACTAGTGTCAGTATTCAACAATATCCTCCACACCGGCTTCATGCCACGTGAATCAAAAACTGCAACAGTAATCCCTCTGCACACGAGCAGACTATCAACAGTCTGGGAAACTACAGACCCATTAGTCTGACTAGTCTCAATTGCAAAGCCATGGAAAGAATTATCATGAAAATGATTGATTAACAATGACATAGGGAACTTTAAGTCACTGGACCCAACACAGTTTGGTTTTGTCAAAGACAGGTCAAGCCTATCGAACCTGGTGGACATCATTGAGAAGGTCACAAAGGAAATAGATAAGGGCAAAGCAATACATACTACCTACCTTGACCTACTTAGGAGATTTGATACAATGCCCTACTTGGGCATTGTAAATAGATTCAGAGAAGTAGGCATAAAGCCCTATGCAACTCATTGGATAGCTAGCTGGCTGACAGTTAGGACCCACGAAGTTAGGATTGGAGACCCCACCTCCAAAAAGATGATGGTCATCAGTGGAGTCACCCAGGGCTCTGTGTTGGGTCTGCTCCTCTTTGGCATCTATTTTTCAGACTTTAAGTCCAATGTCAAGGGCCACTGGTTTACAAAGCTTGAAGCTAATTGGAAGCTAAGAGCAATAATAGAAATCCCCCAAGATGCTAATATCTTACAGGAAGGTCTGATGACTGGTGCTAAAACTATGGCTCCAAATCCTGTGCCTAGACATGTATAATAGTACCTTTTGGGAAGCTGGCTACCCAGAGCAACTACCTCATTAATAAAACACCCCTAAAAGTAGATTCATTAGTCAGGGAGCTGAGAACTCATGTAGATAATAACCTGGTTTAGACCAACATTTGTCTAAGGATGTATGAAAATCATTCTGTGTTACTTTAATGTATAGGTAAGAGCATGGCGTCTAGGTCCAAGGAAGTCATTGTGTCACTGTACTCAGCTCTCATGAGATCCATCACTGACTATAATGCTCCCTTCAGTATGTATCTGACGAGGCACATGCAGCAACTGGAACTTCCACAGAGGTTCCTCACAAAAACAATAAAGAGAATAAACACAATGTCCTATACAGATTGCCTCAAAGCCCTATAATCTATCTATAATCTATTTCCTGCAGACCGCTAAGAGGTGATTTATGGCAGGGATACAAGGCATACTTGGATCTTGCTCTAATGAACCTTTAGCATATCTGCAAACCAACTAGCAGCAGAACTACTAGATCTAAGGATTTAAACTTTGCTTTTGACTTGGAAAGGACATTTGTAGAAACAGGTACATATCTAAAAACTCCCCTTTCAAAGTAATAGGCTTCCTATCCATGTGAAGCAGAGCCCTACCACAACCTATTCAAGTGCATCCTGGACCAGTGGATGGGAAATTGGAAATTCACCCCTGGTCTGACATCTATTCTTCTGATGGACAGAGGCAGCTATTAAATAATTTCCTAACTAACATACACTTCTTAAATAACCTGTAAGTCACAATAACTTGTGGGATACATTTGGGTTGCATGGCTTGGCTTATAAAGGTCCCAGCGGTCATTAACCTGGGGGCTGTAGTAAATCTGGTAGTTCGAGAAAGTGAAGATGAAAAAAGTCAGTGCTGACCCCCAAAGTAAAAAATAAGGCCACAGGAACTTGGAAAGTGACCAGTGAAGGGAAGAAGTTTGTCATCTGAAAGAGGAAACTGTGTTAATAAGTAGGCTGAAAAGATAAAAGAAAAGTGAGTGGTACTTGCAAACGGATTTGGGGGGGTATTGCCTTTCCATAAGATAAAAGTCAGCTAATCATGGCATACATAGATCAGATTTTATTTTAAATATGTGCATGAAAGTCATTTGTTGAGCCACATGTTTGCATTATAGGGAAAAGCATATAATATGCAAAGATCAACAGACAACAGGAGGAAATGAGGTCTTAAAAATAATGTGTTATGACAATAAGTGGAGGGGGGAAATGTATATGGATATATATATATATATATATATATATATATATATATATATATATATATATATATATAGATATAGATATATATATATACATACACACACAGATAGATTATTTGTTTTGCATTCTAGTAACTATTGTATATATTCTAAATAAGATTTGATGCACCTTTTTGGAATTAGCATAGATGTAAATTTATTAAGATTTCAGTATAAAGAAGGCGAATAAAAATAGCTGTCTGCTTAGTGTAATAGTAACTGAATCTGTCATAATATAAATATAGATGGTCTTATGTCTCTATTGCCAAATAGAAAGGTCGTAGAAGTTGATCACATTATTGTTTGAATGACGTGCCAGTGCACTGACCTTCAGGTACCTGCTGTGCTACTAGGCACCATACCTCTCTACATATGAGACACAGACATCTGGGCAAAGCCATATGGGATCATTTTAACTATTGGCCTTACAAACCTAGAGGGGTGATACAATAACAGATGTTGCATTAATGTGTTTCCTACAGGGAGTGAGGTCTGAGATACTACAATTCATCATTATTTTCTGACTTTAGACTTTCATGGTTTGCAAATGGTTTGCCACACAACCACTATTTCATGACAGAGACACCACAAATATGATGCAAACGTCTGTGCATTCTGCAAAAGGTCTGTACAGTTGGGAGGCACAGTGTAGGTTACTCTGACCTGTGTACTGTTCATATGTGTAGCCCCCTGTCCATTACTGTCAGTAAAGGATATTGACATCTGGACAGTGTGTACAACTCCCACCATAGGTGTGGATGACATCTGAAATAGTTGGCACTGTGATTCTTGGAACATGGCCCTGTCTATCACAGTACTGTACCTAGGCCACTAAGAAAAAACAGCCAGGAGTAAGTGCGGCCACATCCTGACAGTATTTCCTATACATATACATAGATCATTGACCGCTGCATATTGTGGATATGCAACAAGTTGTTATGTTGATTGGGACAGCCCTGGCGATGTGTATCCTGCTGCTATTACCATACAAACCCACGTGTTACTGCATTGCTATTGTAATATGGGTGTGGGGGGAACACCTGTCAATGGTACACATTTGCACATACTGTGCTGATATTGGCTTTAAATTTTGTTTCATTTAGCATATTATGATGCCCTGCCTTGAAGAATAGAGGCATATCACTAGAGGCCACAGGTTAGATTGTAATGGCATACAATTGAATTTCAGACTTCGTACCCTTCAGAGCCTTAGTGCAACTAGAAGGCCTGCTGTGATATCACTGTGTAAGTCTGTAGGCGTTATACCATTATTGTCACCATTTGTGCGCCTTTGTCAGACATTCTGTTATGGTTTTCTACAGCTGACTTGCTGGGTGAGTCTGAAGGGTGAGTATGGGATCCACACATTGACATCCATGCATGTGACCTATGACCCCCCCCTTGGTTGCCCCCCCCCCACACATATACTGCAGTGGGATTTTCACCTTGGATGATATTGCATAGTGTGGAAAAGCCAGTATTGCTCAGACAATTCCTGGTGTCTCACATAGCTGTCAGTTGTCTGCTGCTACCCCAGTAGGCCACCCCATTCCCTTGCATGCATGCAGCAATACAATAGATATGCTACCAGAACATACTACTTCATTCATTTATTGTTTAGAAGACTGACATACCTTGTGCCTGTAACAGTTGTGGGAACAGTGGGTGAGGGCTGACTCTGTCAGATGCACACAGTACACTCCTTATACAGGGTAAACTACAGATAGTGTGGTGTGTGTGGCATCCATTTTACTTTGTGTGCTAGTCGGAAAGAGGTTTAAGTTCCTAGGTACATACAGTGTTGGTGTGTGTGCTATGCGTTACCTCTTTGCCAAGCCCTGGGCATACTGGGCATGCCTCTGTCTGCCTACAGAAGCAGGCTCAAGGGCTTCCTCCTCTGAGTCCCTCTGTGCCTGTGGGGGCCTTTGCAATGGTGGGGGGCAGTGTTGCCCTTCCAAGTGTTGTTCCTGCTGCAGCTGTTTCTGCAGGATCATATTGTGTAGCATGGCATATACTATGAACATGTGTGCACATGTGGCTGGAGACTGCTGCAAGGCTCAACCAGATATGTCAAGGCAGAGGAACCATGAATTGAGCATCCCAAACACACGCTCTATAATGATCCTGGCTTGTGTGTGTGCCTCATTATGGCATTCTTGATTGGGTGCATGTGCATTTCTGATGGGTGTCATCATCCATATAATATACCAGGAAATATTTTAAATATCCTATTAAAAGTTTTTGAACAAGTTAAACATATGAAAAAAATCCCCCTCCTGTAAATATTCCCTATCTGTTATCTTGAAACCAAATAAAGATTCTAACTTATGTTCTTTTTACCATCCTATTTCATTATTAAATGATAATTATAAAATATTTATGTCCATTTTTGCAAAAAAAGATTGAACCTTATTCTGCCAGGATTAATAAATGATGATCAGACTAGTTTTATACTGCACAGAAACATTCAGGATAACATAATTAGGCTTAATACTTTAATAGATCTGGCTAATAAAACATAAAATATCTAAATATAATAAGTCTAGATATAAATACGACATCTGATTCTATTAATTTGAATTATTTGTTCAAAGCACTTAAACAATATGAATTTGCCCTAGATTTTATAAATCTTATAACTAATCTAAAAATCTTTTCTTTCTCTTTTATTAAAATTTGCTCTTTTTAGTTCTTTCAAAATATAAAAAACATATAAAATAGGGTTGTCCCTTGTCACCTCTAGTATTTATTCTAGCAATTGAACATTTTGCTAGTTTTATTAGATCTAATAGTAAAATTCAGAAATTCTCAATAGATAAAATGTATTTGTGCAAAATTCAATTTGTTGCAGATGATATTTTAACAAGTGGTGATGTTGAAGCTTCGATACAAAATTTAACTAGGTATATTAATTACTTTGAAAAAGCATCAGGTTGAATGTTTAGGCCTGATAACGTAGAAACGTTACTTCTTAATAAATTAGTTAATAATTATTTAAGAAACTGTACAAATTTTATTTGAGACAATCCACAAATTAATTATCTTGGAATTATAATTAAATCTACTATAAAAGACTCAATGGCAATAAATTATAGTAATTTAATAGACACTGTTACTAAAATAATTATTAACTGGAACATTTTTTTACAATGAAGGAAGAATGTATTTTAATAAAAATGATAATCCTGCCAAAATTCTTTTCTCTCTACAATCACTAATTGTTATCCCTCCTAAAAAAAGTTTTTAAGAAATTAAATTCTACTATTCTTAATTTTCTCTGCTACCCCAATAAACAAAGAATACCCTTTGATTGGCATGTTAAAAGTTGGCAAGAAGGTGGATTACGTTTTCCAAATGTTGAGTTATATGCCAGATCCATAATTCACATTTTAATATCTCTATGGTTAAATTCCATTTACCAATCCACTTGGAAATCCATTCATGAAAGATTAATACATAATAACAGCTATGTTGTAGAATCTTTCTCTAAATTTGAAATAAATAAATGTTGCTGGATCTTGAAAAACTCATGTTTAAATGAAAAGAAAACTATTATTCCTCTCCCTTCACTGATTACATCATTATAGATTTTAAAGCATTCATGAATTTAAATTATATAATTAAAGATTTATTGTTTTTATTGGTCCCTATATCAAATACTGTGGGTTGTTTGGAAACTTTTAATATAAAAAAATGCTAGACCTTAGAGACGCAAATATACTCTTTTGGCATCAGTTCTTAATCAGAAATAAATCACATAATACAGATTATCTTCTTGCAAGACATTGTTTAGAAAATAATAATTGGTTCACTATACAGTCTTGTAAAAATATGTTAATGATAAAATGAAAATCTCCATGGATTTTCTAACAAAACATATTCCTATGATACTTGAGGGTTTTTTATAGTAACTCACATAAGAATAAATTATATATATCAATACTTTATAAAATAATAAGAGAAGACTTTGGTGCCACAGATTAATTATTTTAGAATAACTCAACTAAGATTAATTAGAAGGCCTTTTTTGATGAGGATAAGTGCTTAATTCTTAAATCTGTGGGAAAATCTACTTATTGTCTTTATTGGAAATATATGCATGGAGATTTCTTCACAGAGTTTTTCTTTAACTCCGCATAAAGTGACTTTAATATATAAGGCAAAATTAATTTTTGGTGGTGTAATGAAGTCTCTAATGCAGACTGGTTTCATATGATATTGGATTGCAAAATAACAACTCCTTTTTGGGTTGAATTTAGAAATATTTACCAAGCTTTGTGGGCAGACAATGGTATAATTTCAAACTCCTTGATCGTATTTAATGCTCTCATTCTAGATTCTGTTCCAAAGTTGCAGGTGTATCTCCTTTTGTCTATTTTAGCTATAGCAAGAACAAGTATTCACAAATAATTGGAAATGTAAAACTATTTAACTGAATTCATTAATTTAGCAAAAAAAAAATGTCTTTAAAAAAAATTGTCAACTGCCAAAATGAGAACTTCAAATTTTACTTACCAGTTTAGATTTTGGTCAAAATTAAGTGATTTACTTGATAATTTTTAATGACTTAGATTTCTACGTTTGATTTTGTTGTGGACTTCTGTAAATAGTTATGTTTTGTTCTATTTATCTTTAAATAATTTTGTACATTCTTTGTTATAAAATTAATAAAAAGTTGCTTAAAAAATAAATTTTAGCACAAGTACAAATTTTACAGGTTAAGATATTCAACTTTTGAAGTACATGTACTTGTGTAATTTTTCTACCTTTTTTGTATTTTATATACACAACTATATATGGATTAAGAATTGTACTTATTGCTGAACTCCGGCCATCTTACCTGAACATGATCAATCCACTCATCCAGCTGGTCAACACTATGCTTTTGCAAGTCATCATACACGTGATGACACTGGTGACCAGAGCAGGTTATACCTGTCAGTGCTGACAGGTGGTTCAGCTCCTGACAAATATAGATTTTTTTTCCAAGTGGTGCTATATGTGCATACCTGGATCTTCTCCAGGTACAAGTCACGCTGAAGGTAGAGCACAATTAAAATCTCTTTCTCAGACCAACCAGAAGTATGTCCTCATGCCTTCAAAGATGCTGCAATCATTTGAAGAGCCAAAACCAGAATGAGGAAAGTATGGTGAGGGCTGTATTAAGCAAGATTAGAATGACTACCTGTTGGAGGCTTGACTAAATCATGCTCATTAGACCAGGTACTGATAACCTTGAAAGGTTTGGTTTTTATTTTATTCCCTCAAACACTGTTAATGTTGCTAGGTTGATAGTAGATTTTAGGTTGTATTTAAGGAAAAGTAACTTAAAATTTATTTTTGACAACACTTCAGTTGTTGGTATGGAGTCAGTCAATTTTAAGAAAAGAATTACGTATAATCCAGTCTTAAATCCTACTATACATGTGTTTGGTACACTTTGTGAACAACAGTTAAGACACCTAAGGGGAGACACCTATGTTTCATATTATCTCAAGGTGAAAGAAGGGCTCCTAATGATTTCAGTAAAAATAATGAGCTCAGAGTTATGAAAGCAGATAAGGGGAGGGGGGTTCAATAGTGGTTATGAAACTATGAAGTATGAAGAAGCCATTTTGGCTTTATTAAACAACGATGGTTGTTATAAGGTTGTTGATTTCATCAAAAGCTCTTTTTTGAAACTTGACACAATGTTATTCGATTTGTTTTGTGAAGAATGTTTTGATTTTGATACTTAAAAATATTTACAAGTCGAGTATCCTAAGATGGCTGTACTTTTTGTATACCAAAGGTACACAAAGATTGTATCAACCCCCCTTTCAGACCTATAGCGTCTGTTGCTTACTCTAAGACTGAGCCTATTTCTATTTGGCTGGATATTTACGTAATCCAGTAGGATAAGAGTCTAAATTTTACCTGTGTGACACCTGGCAATTATTGGGATTACTTAGTAAAGTTGAGACTTTTGGTGATTTTTGTTTTGCTAGTCTTGATGTCACTTCATTGTATACCAGCAACAATCAAGAAATTGGGTTAGAATACCTAAGGGAGTATTTAAGGCAACATACG
The DNA here is from genome assembly GCF_019279795.1 of Protopterus annectens. Classification (NCBI taxonomy): domain Eukaryota; kingdom Metazoa; phylum Chordata; order Ceratodontiformes; family Protopteridae; genus Protopterus; species Protopterus annectens. Next base: position 55,726,546 of record NC_056734.1, read on the forward strand.
TCCTTTGGAAATAACATCATTAGTACAGTTTGTACTTTGATTGAATTGATTCTGACTAACAATTTTTTTTAATTTGGTAGCTGTTTTTTTTCAATAGACATCTGGAGTTGCAATGGGGTCAAGGGTAGCCCCTTCATTTACCAATTTAGTTATGGCCAATTGGGAATTAAAACATCTATACATTCCCGTTATTTGGATAACATTCTGTTTTACAGACGTTACTTTGATGATTTGATTTTTCTTTGGAAGGGGGATTGGGCTAGTTTCTTGACTTTTGTTGAACACCTAAATCATACCACTGATTTTGTAAGATTTACATTTGGAGATTTTGGTAAGTCCATTGATTTTTTTAGACGTACACTTGACATATGATATTCCATCTCGATGTTTTGTAAGTCAGATTTTTAGAAAGACCACCTTTGTAAATTAATATTTACCCAAAGAAAGTCTGCATCCCAGTCACATGAAAAGTGGGGTTGTTAAAGGCCAGTTCATACGCCTTGGCAGGTTGACTAGTGAACAATCAGTTTTTGCCACTGAAGTACAGAAACTCACGCAGTTTGTACAAAGGGGATATGATTCAAGTTGGCTTAACAAAATAGTTAAATAAGTTTTAGATCTCAGAGACACTTCAGCTTGTCCTATTTTGAAAATTAGAGACAGAGAGAGGAACACTGACTTGATTGATCCACACAGAAATGTTAAGAATTTTTCCCTTGCCTTTCCTATTCCTATTTGTAATCAGATGACACATATTAAAAGTATTATTCTGGATTATCTGAAAGTTATGATGGGGAATACAGACTTAGTCAAAATTGCGGGGGACAAAACCACTCTTTACTTATAAAAAGAGTATTAACATCAAGTCAATATTAGAAAACAACAAAAGTGGGTTTCAGTCACAAGATCCAATATTTTAGGTAGTTTTTCATGTGGACGACGTAAACAGTGTAGGTTTATTAGTAATGTTTCCTGTATTGAATTCAAACACATTGGTAAGATCTTTTGGGCTAGAGAACGATACACCTGCAACACCACAAATGTTGTTTATTGTGCCAAATGTGACTCATGTGACCGATTTTTATATTGGCAAGACTTTTAGAGCCCTTAAAAAAAGGATCTATGAGCGTTGCTTGGCTATAAAAAAGAAAGACATCACCAATGCTTTGGCAGTTCATGCTAGTATTTGTCCTTCCTTTAAGAAGTTTTCCTTTTTTGTGTTAGAGAGAGTCAATTCTGATTTATTTACAGGGGATTATAAGACACTACTTGAATGTCGTGAAAGTTTATGGCAAATATCTTTGATAGCTGATCAAACACCAGGCCTTAATGGCACTATCAATATCAAGTGTTTTTTGTTACCAACAAAGCTTAGATAATTATTATTATTTTTATTATTTTTATAATTTTGTTTGAAATTATCATTATTGAAAAATTTTTTTATGCAACAAAACATAGATATTTATGTGTATAAATTCATATTTAATTATATTTATATTTTTATACTGACTAATTAAGGTTTGAGTCATGTGATGTAGTGACACGCTATATTTAAATGAATGGAGTGTGTGAGGCAATTTTTCTGAAGAAGCTTAGTTGCATTAAAGTGAGTGAAAGCACTAAGCTGCCATCTTGTAATTGATTTCATTGTCCCCTTGTTTTGGTGTTTCATTTTACTTCATCTCTTCATAACACTTATATTTTTTCTTATGTCTGAGTTAGCAGCATTTGGTTTCATGCATTGAGATGGGACCTATTCTTTTTTATCATCATTTTTGTTAATAGGTAGTGGATAAAGAAATGTCAATACTAATGTAATGAAGAATTTCTAGGACTTTTTTATATGTTTTACTTTGTTAGGGTGCGACAAAGAGACTTGGGTGACCAGGAATTAACCTTCAGATTCATTAGAACCTGACATTCACATGACTCCAATTTGAATTTTACCATTCTATCCTTACAATGGCTAGTTTTGGCCAAGCAGCATACATCTTTGAACAGCTTAGCATTGCTGCAGAGTTCATAAATGTCCACCGTGCATCCACATCATTTTCAAATACATTCGTATAGTGCGCCACATCCGTTCACACTCAGCGAAAACCTGGAATACTCTGATGTTTTTCGTAACACTTTTGTGTTACACTACACTTCATAGGCATGAATATAATTTAGACTAAGTTGAATATTAAAAGTGTAAATCAGGCTGAATTTATGCTGCAAGGTTGAGCTGCGCAATATTGATTCACAAATTTCTGAAATAGGCAGTAAATTACTTAAGGTAACTCAGACATCAAAAAGTAAGAAAAAGTTTATAAATTAATTAATAGTTACAGTCCAATAAAAAGCTGCTGTCATAATGTTTTAAAGGTCAATTAAAATGCATTTTGAACTGTATTGTGCTTTTAGACATAATTATGGGGAAGTGTTTGAAAGTTGTTTGACATGGTGCTGTTCATTGAAAATGTCATTAAGTGAACAGTACATCTTTACAGAACTTTGATATTGCCCATACATCTGAGAACTTGTTATTGCTGATGATAATGTGTGCTGTGCAAAAGACAGAAATACAGATATGTAGTGAATGCGTTGTTTTGCTACCGTCAGTGAAAGAGGAATACTTGGCAATGGCAGACAGTCACAAATTTTAATCTAGCTGTAAATGCTTTCATCTGTATTCTATAAGCTGAAGTTGTGGTGCACTTTAAAATCACGAGTTTGCTTATTTATGCATTTATGTTGGTGGTATATAGCTGGTCAGTGCTTTATAGTGTAACTGTTGATGTCATGCAGACAGTACTGTGACAAGTGTCTGACTGTTGCCCTTTCATTGTTTTCTGCATATCAAAGATGGAAAATAAGAGAGTAAGGGATCCATGCAGACATGATAACTTTAGTCATGAAGAAAATCATGTACTCATGGCAACACTTAGGACATATGGCTAACTGCTGTTTGGTAAAGGGGGGCCCAGACAAGCCAAGAGGAGCAAAGCAGGGAGCCAATTAGTTATGAAATCAATACATTTAGAGGCAGAAACTGATCTCTGGCGCAGTGCAAGAAAAGTTGAAATTACATGGTAGGATATGCTAGAAGCAAGGCCGGGCAGAATGCAATTACCAGGACCACTATGGGTGAAAGGGCTCTGAATCTTATTAAGTTAATATGAGCTGATGAATTGCTTCTGTTCATGGGTCAATATTATGAAAGTGAAAAACCCTATGCGCGAATACCAAAATTATGACCCCTATATTGCAAAACGCGAAAATCCCAAATGCACTAAACAGCGAAAAAAAAAAATCGAACTCTCATAGTCGGCCAACCTCACCACTACCTATATACTATCTACCCAAATAACATAAATAAACCACATGCATACACTAACAAAACCCTACTTCTAACCTAAAGTAAAACACAAAACCCTACTTCTAACCTGACACTAAACTCCACATACACAACTAACTATGCACTTTCCTTAACCCCTCCCTAACCCTAAGGTCCGCAACTACCGCACATGTCCCCTGCAGACATACACCCAAACAAAACAAATAATCCACATACATACATTTAGCAAAATCCTACCTTCAACACTATTAAACCCCACATACAAAACTATCTATGCACTATCCTTAACCCCTCCCTAATCCTAAGGTCCGTAACTACTGCACATTTCCTCTACGAAATTATACACAAACAAAATAAATAAACTACATACATACACTTAACAAAACCCTACCTCTAACCCGACACTAAATCTAGCATACATTACTTATCTAAGCACTTACCTTAACCCGCACCTTATCCTAAACTCCATAACTATCCAACACTTACTTTATGCAGCTAATCCACAGACGGGCCAACCATGGAAATTCGATATTTCCATTTTCGCGGTTTTTGACTTTCGCTCTAAGTCCACTTTGTGCTATACGGTTCGACATTTATGTATTTGCGTAAAAGTATTTTCGCTTTCGTAATATAGACCCCTGTTCATCTAGGGGGATGACTATGATACAGAAGATGGTGCAACTAGAATATTTAGATGTGACATTCATCAGCTGCTGAAGGTGGGTTTAAAGTATATACCTTTTAAATGATTTCTTTTACAAACTCAGCATCAGAAACAAACAGTTCAACTGTACCAACAAATACGGATGAAGTCAGCTGTAGAATGGGTGCTGCTAATGATAATGATACTGATGATGACGATGATGGTGATGATGATGATGATGATGATAATGTACTTGAATTTATGAGGCAACATGAGGGAAGTGGCAGGCAGTCTCCCAGTATAATGATAGGCTCGGTCGCCTCACCAAATGTTAGTAACTCTACATAAAGTGACACTGTATCACAAAGTCAAACATAGGCTGACACTCCAGTCACACTTGTACACCAAGAACAAACCTGCACGTCTATACCAGTGTATCCACATGCAGAAAAAATTGAGGATAAAGGCAGGCAGTCTGAGGCCACATTTCTAAGTTACAACATTACAAAGAGGTGCTAGGCACAGAAATTATTTTGAACATTACCCACCTCTCACTCCCAGCCATCCCCAGGAAATGCTATCTAACATAATCCCTCAATCTACCAGTAGGAAGCAGATCTTAAATGCACTCTCTTAGGCCAAGAATAAAGCTTTAATGGGCCCTGATAATATCGTAGAATGCCTCATAAATAGCCTGAAATATGACCTACCAGGACCACTAGTGTCAGTATTCAACAATATCCTCCACACCGGCTTCATGCCACATGAATCAAAAACTGCAACAGTAATCCCTCTGCACACGAGCAGACTATCAACAGTCTGGGAAACTACAGACCCATTAGTCTGACTAGTCTCACTTGCAAAGCCATTGAAAGAATTATCATGAAAATGATTGATTAACAATGACATAGGGAACTTTAAGTCACTGGACCCAACACAGTTTGGTTTTGTCAAAGACAGGTCAAGCCTATTGAACATGGTGGACATCATTGAGAAGGTCACAAAGGAAATAGATAAGGGCAAAGCAATACATACTACCTACCTTGACCTACTTAGGAGATTTGATACAATGCCCTACTTGGGCATTGTAAATAGATTCAGAGAAGTAGGCATAAATCCCTATGCAACTCATTGGATAGCCAGCTGGCTGACAGGTAGGACCCATGAAGTTAGGATTGGAGAGCCCACATCCAAAAAGATGCTGGTCATCAGTGGAGTCCCCCAGGGCTCTGTGATGGGTCTGCTCCTCTCTGGCATCTATTTTTCAGACTTTAAGTCCAATGTCAAGGGCCGCTGGTTTACAAAGCTTGAAGATGATAGGAAGCTAAGAGCAATAATAGAAATCCCCCAAGATGCTAATATCTTACAGGAAGGTCTGATGACTGGTGCTAAAACTATGGCTTCAAACCCAGTGCCTAGACATGCATAATAGTACCTTTTGGGAAGCTGGCTACCCAGAGCAACCACCTCATTAATAAAACACCCCTAAAAGTAGATTCATTAGTCAGGGAGCTGAGAACTCATGTAGATAATAACCTGGTTTAGACCAACATTTGTCTAAGGATGTAAGAAAATCATTCTGTGTTACTTTAATGTATAGGTAAGAGCATGGCATCTAGGTCCAAAGAAGTCATTGTGTGTATGTACTCAGCTCTCATGAGATCCATCACTGACTATAATGCTCCCTTCAGTATGTATCTTACCAGGTACATGCAGCAACTGGAACTTCCACAGAGGTTCCTCACAAAAATAATAAAGAGACTAAACACAATGTCCTATAAAGATTGCCTCAAAGCCCTATAATCTATCTATAATCTATTTCCTGCAGACCGCTAAGAGGTGATTTATGGCAGGGATACAAGGCATCCTTGGATCTTGCTCTAATGGACCTTTAACATATCTGCAAGCCAAATAGCAGCAGAACTACTAGATCTAAGGATTTAAACTTTGCTTGTGACTTAGAAAGGACATTTGGAGAAACAGGTACCTATCTAAAATTTCCCCTTTCAAAGGATTAGGCTTCCTATCCATGTGAAACAGAGCCCTACCTCAACCTATTCAAGTGCATCCTGGACCAGTGGATGGGAAATTGGAAATTCACCCCTGGTCTGACATCTATTCTTCTGATGAATAGAGGCAGCTATTAAATCATCTCCTAACTAACATACACTTCTTAAATAACCTGTAAGTCACAATAACTTGTGGGATACATTTGGGTTGCATGGCTGGGCTTATAAAGGTCCCAGCGGTCATTAACCTAGTATACACCTATGAACCTATGATCCTGTGAACAGTGGCATTTCTTACAGTCTTAGCAGATGTGGATTATAAATAAATGATTTCTGATTCCTAAAACATTAGAAACAGAGAACAGAAAGGTGGTCATGTGATTGGAGAATGAGACCGTAAATAAGCATTAGAAGAATGTGATAAAATCTTTGTGAAAGAGAAAAATAAATTGTGGGCTTTTACACTTGGGGCTGAAGTAAATTTGGTAGTGCAAGAAAGTGAAGATGAAAAAAGTCAGTGCTGACCCCCAAAGTAAAAAACTAAGGCCACAGGAACTTGGAAAGTGACCAGTGAAGGGAAGAAGTTTGTCATCTGAAGGAGGAAACTTTAAAGTGTTAATAAGTAGGCTGAAAAGATAAAAGAAAAGTGAGTAGTACTTGCAAAGGGATTCGGGGGGGGGGGTATTGCCTTTCCATAAGATAAAAGTCAGCTAATCATGGCATACATAGTTCAGATTTCAATTTAAATATGTGCATGAAAGTCATTTGTTGAGCCACATGTTTGCATTATAGGGAAAAGCGTATAATATGCAAAGATCAAGAGACAACAGAAGGAAATGAGGTCTTAAAAATGATGTGTTATGACAATAAGTGGAGGGGGAAAATGTATATATACACACATATATATATATATATATATATATATATATATATATATATACATATAATATATATATATATATATATATATATATATATATATACATATAATATATACATACATATATATATATATATATATATATATATATATATATATATATATACATACATACATACACACACAGATTATTTGTTTTGCATTCTAGTAACTGTTGTATATAATCTAAATAAGATTTGCCGCACCTTTTGGGAATTAACATAGATGTAAATTTATTAAGATTTCAGTATAATGTAGGCCAATAATAATAGTTGTCTGCTTAGTGTAATAGTAACTGAATCTGTCATAATATAAATATAGGTGGTCGTATGTCTCTATTGCCAAACAGAAAGGTCATAGAAGTTGATCACATTATTGTTTTTCATGCACTTTAATATTCTTCTTGACATCTTGAGTCATTGGCTAGCTAACTTAACAATCGTTGAGTTAACTAGTATGTTTCTGGGTATACCATAGTATGCCAAGTAAGCACATGTTGGCAAAACTGCTACCTCATTTCACTGCCTCTCACTAGCATAGCAGGTTTCAGAATCACATAGTAATTTGTGCAAAGTGAACATTGGTGGCACTGACAGAATAGTTTAAAGCTGCACTGAGTGGATCATATTGAAATGGGTGGTGGGGTAGAAATCCTCCCAGAGTGTTCTACATCCTCTACTGTGAATTTCACTTCTGGCTTGCCATCTGCATGACTCAGACATGTCTCCAGTTTTGCTTCTGTGCTGTATGTTTGTCATACTTCTAGAAAATCTCAGCATACTTAGGATGGGTGGTGTTTTATTTTCTTGTAACACGCAATATTCTGGATTGTTTTCCTTGGCATTTCACAGTGCAGAAGGATTGAAGGTTAGTTATATATTATGTTACTGCATCTTTACTTGTCTAGCATTCACCATTTTTGTGACATTGTGACTGCATTGTACTGTACTGTACTGCATTAAGCTTATAGCACCTGGCCTAGTAGAAGTATATCAGATTCATGTCAATTCACCAAGGGTAAATTTAGTGATTGCTGTTATAATTAATCTGTACCATTGAAAACAACATTGATTTATAAACAAATACATTTTTTGCAGGGGGACCAGATGTGGAAGGGAATATAGCAGTGAAGAAAATGGAATCCTTAATGATCACCAAAAGTGTTTTCAGTAATATTCATTTGCAGTTGTTTCACCCACATAAATAACAGTCAAAGATTTCCTTAGGTCCCTTCACCTGTCTAATCTATAAATATCAAACTTCTTCAATTGCTTTGAGTTACGACCACCTAAATGATTAACATGAACCAGCAAAATAACAATAATAAAAAGCTTTAACTGTTTTAGGGAAAACACTTTTTGCATACATTTGTGTATCATTATTTAACTTATTTTACTACAATTACTCTCATAACCTTGAGTGACTGTGGTGGTGGTGTTGCGGTAGCATTGCCGCCTCACAATAAGACGTTGTCCTGTTTGATTCTCAGTTAGAGCATTTTCTGTGTGGAGACATGCATGAATGGGCGTACCTTCGTTGAAGGTTGTGCGTCAGGGCTGGCAACTCAACACGTAAAAATCTATTGCCAATCATTAGCGATCGGGAGCTCTGCTGTGGCAACCCCTAACCGGGAAAAGCCGAAAGACACAGCAACAACTCTCATATCCTTGAGTCCATTTTCTTTGCCCAACAGCATCCTCTTTGTATCCCCTAGTTAGGCCTTTATGTCAGAGTAACTGAAAGCTAGGGTCCTAATACAGTCATGCTATGCATGTGGACTTTTCTTATACCCTATCTTTAGTGGTTAAAAGAAGTTATTGCCATTCTGTAGCACATACACATTCTCTAGCTTGACATATTTGGTATCTTATGGCTGAAGTTCTTGCTCCTGTCTATCTCACTTCCAACTACTGATCGTCCATCATTAGCTAGTGCATACTCATTTAAAAAATAAACCATCATTAGAGGGCTGGTCCTTGTCTGTCCTGTTCTCCTCCATACCAGTCACCCATCCCCAGTATGCTACTAGAACTCATGTTACAGGTAAAGTAAGTTGGCTGTCAGGAAATGCTATTGAAATAGCACTTTTCAAACAATGTGCTTTAGCATCACAGCATATTTTTCTTCTGATGAGGAAAGCAATACTTGCCACTTATACTTAAGATTTTTTTCAAGTCGAAATCAACCATTTCTATTAACCAATTAATTTTGCATGCCCTGAAACCAATGTTTAAGCCATGCAGATATTAGCAACCATGGCAAGACTACTGGAAGATATGATGATCTCATTACACACTATTTATCAGTCACATCTCTTGTTATGGTAGTCATTATAGTTGATAAGAGCTTGGATCTGATTATAATGAGGATAGGCTAATTTATAACTTTTCTTAGTCTCAGTCACATATCAGTTGAACACATTTCCTACTGCTTTAATGATAAATATGCCTAAGGCAGGTGCTGTGTGTCCTTTGTAAAGAGGAATGATAAAATATCCGTTAATAATTCACAAGTTTAAATGTGCTTTACACCTGTAGCACTATACTACATTTTGTGCATTGCTGAAATAGTAAGACAAGTCAAGTTGCATATTCAGCAGTTCTTAAATATTGTATGGTTAAGAGGTTTGCTTAATATGATGGCCTTAAAGTTTGTATAATATAAAACTGTTCCAAACAGCTCTTTCACTGTATTGTCATTGATGTAGATAAATTGTTTAAAATATGATAATGCTGTTGCCATTTTGCCAAAAGAATGGAGGTATTTTTTAACATATCAGAACTAGTGCTGCTGAACTTTCAGCTAAGCAGATGTTTGTTTATCTAGCCATCATGTAATGAATTTGAGCACATTTCAGATATACATTTGTAATATATTCTATATTGTGATGTACCTCACTTATTTAAATTGCTGTGTAAATTGATCAATTATGCTTATACAAAGGCAGTGGCTTGACTTCTTTGTAATGGTGGGCATTTGTATTGGTGTTTAATGATGATATGAGTTCCATTCTTGATATATTTTGCAGCAAGGTTAGTAAAAAGATAGCATTGGTTTATTGATCTGCTGAAATTAATTACTGAATGCACTGTTTTTTAATTTATAATTTGTTATAATGGTTTCAGTGGTCATGCAAATATGCTGTATCCTAGGTAGTAGAAACTGTTTTGGAAACCTGAATTAAGAAGTGATTGTCTTTTCTTAATTTAGGGAACCCAAAAGGATGTGTATAATTAAGAAATTATGTAATTCACATTTAGAAATTAATGAAGTTTGATCTTAGAAACATATGTCTCAGCATCTTTGTGCAAGAAATCTGGACAAAGCCAAAAATAATGAGGGCACAGAGGCCCCAAAATAGGGCCAAGCTTTAAATATTGCTTTTATGCACTTAGAAACTTGCTAGAATAACAGATTTTGCTTTCACATTCATTTTCTGGAGAATATATAGTCAGAAGCTTAAATGTCTTTCTTTATTTGGCAACTTGTGTCTTCAGTGATGTGTCAGACAACACACAGATTTTATGAGCAGCAGTCCAAAGATGTGATACAAAAATCTGGGCATTCTTTGACAGTCTGGACACTTGAGAGGTATGCTTAGAAATTATACATTGTGATATACAATTATGTGCATATACAATCTATTCATCCCTTATTCTAACTTTCCATTTTCCTGGATTCTCTCCTACAAGCTACCCATTTCCTTGTATCCTAAGCCATCACTTCCTCTAACTGCAACTCCAATCCCTTTATATTTCTCTGCACTCATAGTATGCTATAGTCATGTTCTGCCACATTCCATGTAAACTTTGTATTTTGAATGCATACCAGATTACACATCACCTTGCTGTGTAAAATTTCTCATTATGAATATATTTATCTATTTATTTATGAGCTGTTACAATCCTGTGATAATCCATTGTTAAGGTACCCTGTACATGGACATGATCGTCATGAATATTTTGATAATTTTGATTCAGATGGCTTTAGATTTGAAGTTCGTCTACTAGAAGATGATTTATTTAAATTTAAATGGATGCAAATGCAAAAGTACTATTTTGAAGCATGTCTTAATTTTAAAATAGTACCATGAGGCTTAAGAGTGCTTAACATGCCCAGCTATGGTGAGCATTGTCCTGTATTATTAAAGCAATAGCAGCAGTTGAATTTGGATACAGGATATGCTTATATGAGGCTGCTTAATGACTTTTTTAAAGATGAAGAATTTAAAACTATTAATGACATAAAAATGAGGCAGAACAAATTATATAAAACCCATCATGAATCTATTGTAGACAAGAAAATATCTGAACTTATTGAGACAGTGACTTTATATGAAAGGAAACGTATACAGTCTAAATCCAAAAAACTGGAAAGAGACTTGGAAGATTTCCATAAAGGTGATGTGTTTGCATGGCCTAGGAACAAGGAGAAATTACTACATTCAGTGAAGTATAAAAAAACATGAATCATGAGTATTCAGTTATTAATATTTCTGATAATTCTGATTGCTCAACACTGGAAGCATCTAATTTATCTAACAGTTTGATGAATACTGCTGTAGGTAGTTCTGCCATTATTGATTGTCAGAATATTGTTGAGGAAGCATGTGATAGTACAATCCATGTTGATATAAGATCAAGCAACCAGCTGTAAGGTGAAAAACTAGAAATCCACCACATTCATCTCCCAAAGAACAGGTTTTTATGGACATACCTTTACCTATAATTGACACAAATTCAAGGAATGGAATCGATACAGGAGTTGAAGTTGGACCAAGAAAATGTATACACCAGAAGAACAGGGTCAAACCATCAAGAAGATGTGGAAAATAGGAAGCAGTCATTAGTTTTGACATATCCAGTAGGAGGTTATCTAAAGATGAAATTTCATTATTGAATAAGGGATTGTCATATATACCTTCACAGAAAGCTGACTTCACAGAAACTATTATTGACTTGAAAATTTTTCTATGCAATGTCATGCTCAAATTGAATAATTATGGCAAAGACCCAGGTACTCTAAAATGTTTTAAAAAACCTAGCATTGCGATACCAATTTCCCATCCCTTGGTTGAAGCATTCAGTAAAATGTGTGTGAATAATGACATTTATCAGATTTTTAATGGAAATAATAATAAAAAAAAGTTTATCAGAAAATTACACAACAAGAAAGAGAGATCCTGAAAAATTTACAGATACTAGTATTCTTATAACATCATCTGATAAGGGGGCCCCATAATGATAATGGATAAATCTTATTATAATAACACTATGAAGGACATGTTAGCAGACACTTCTATATATAGTCATCTTACAGTTTTAGATATGTCTCGTATGAAGCTACATATTGATAAATTTATAGAACAACTATTTTTTACAAGAAAAATTGCTATTGAATTATACACTTATTTAAAAGTAGATTATTCTTTGGTATCATACAAGGTATTCCAAAAGTCCATAAAAACCTTAGTAGACCACCTTTGAGGCCAACAGTGGCTGGAACTGGATGCATAAGAGAACCTTTCTCTATTTTTATAGAGAAGCATTTACATCCTGTGCTAGATTGCAACACTATAGTGCTAAGAGATATCCAACATTTTTACAGGATTTATATACAGTTATGTCAGACATACTGTTAAGAAAAGAGTTATACTTAGTCACCATGGATGTCAGGTCATTTACCATTATACCTACTAGTTGTGGTATACAAGCAATGCAGACATATTTGAGAACACATAGTAGTTATGACAATAAGCTGATAGAGATGATATGTAAATTTATGACTGTTGTTCTTCCTAACAATGTATTTGTTTTTAACAATGCATATTATTTACAAGGAGATAACATAGCTATGGGCACTCTATGTGCTAATAGCTATGCCGATATGGTTATGGCAGTATGGGAAACTGAATTTATATTAAGCACAGCTCAATATAGTCCACATATATTATTTTATCATCAATTTGTGGACAATATATTTTTAGTATGAGCAGGTAATGCCCAAGAATTACATGACTTTGGTTTATATATACAGGATACAACTAATCATTTAAAAAGTTTGATATAAAAAGTTCTAGCTGTCAAATGGAATTTTTAGATGTACTAGTAGTTGGAACAGTAGATGGACATATTGCCACCAAAACATACTGTAAGTCATGTTATAAGAATATGTTACTGCATCGCAAAAGTCTACATCCTAATCATATATTTCCCAACACAGTTAGAGTTCATATGATGAGAGCATCTAGACTGAATGTAGAAGATGCCATTTTTTTTAAAAGAAATAAAACATCTTGGAGAAAATTTCATAGCTAGAGGCTGTGGTCAAAAACAAGGTGATCAATGAAGTTGTTCCCATGAGATATACTGAGGTTAAACCTTATTTTTCAAAGGAACAGAGTGTTCAGTCTGTTAATCCCATGAGAAAGAAGAGATTTCATCAGGTAAAATGCACCATGTATTATAGTAGTAACGTGAAAGAAATTACAGATGTGATATGAAAACACTGGGCTGTATTAACCACTGATGAAAAAATAAAGACTGTCATCAGCGAAGTTCCACAATTTGTATACAAAACCAAGAAATCACTTAAAAAGAATGTTATGTTATCAATATGAAAGTAGTGTTATACATAGAGATTTAAAATCACTAGTTACTAGTCCATGTGGATGGTGTAATTACTGTAGTTTTATAGATTGCAGTGGACAGTTTTTGCATCTAGTAACTTGAAGAAGGCATGTCTTTAAAGTGAACACCAACTGCAATAGTATAAACATTGTGAATTTAGCATATTGCAGTTTATGTACATCATTTTCTGTGGGTAAGACCAACAGGCACTTTAAAGACAGAATTAGGGAACATTTATATAATGTTAGGACTTCTAATGTAACCAATGCTTTAGCTAAACATGTTATTTCCACCTCTACACAACATTCTTTTAAATGTATGGCTATAGATGCAGTCTACATTAGTAAATGGTTGGGAGATATTAGGAATGCCACTGAGAGAAATTAAACTAAATGGATAATTAGACTTCAAGCTGATAATACATTAGGTTTAAATGGTAATATACCTTTGAAACCTATACTGAAAGCTAGATGAAAATTTAAATAAGTACATGATTATTTTTTGCAAACTTTATTTAGGTTACTGATTAGAGGGCTATATTTAATTATTATGAGTTGAGAATAATGTGATATGTTTAAAGAAATGTACATATTTTTACATTTATATGAACATATTATTATGAATGTATATTGTTATTTTATTTATGCATATTTTAATATATAAAATATTTAGTGTGATTATTCATTTATATACAATGTCCAGCATGCAATATATTTATGTGGATATTTTATAGTTGTGTTCATAAGATGAATGTTTTCTGCAGCTGTGTTATTATGCAATAGACAGTGTTGAGGTGTGTAAACATCTTGTAGTGAGGTTTAGTAGAGCTCTATGTAGCAGATGATGCTGCTACATTGTTTAAACTGCTTACTTCTATTGGTTGTCATTTTTTTAAAGTTTTTATATAATACACTTTTGTTTTATTCTTAAAATTTTAGTCTGAAGAAGCGGGAATAGGTTACCCACAACAGTGTTTACCATTTAATTAAAGTCATTAATCATTATCCTGACTGTGTTTCAGTTCATTTCATTATTTTTGGACTTTGGTAATTAATTTCATTCTGAAAATGAACCGTTCATCCTAGCTGCTGGTGTTTGTTTTCTCATTGGTATTTATTTGTTTATTTATTTAGTTATGCATTTATTTATTTATTTTATTTATTTATTTATTGTCATTTGTTAATCAGGAAAATTTGACTGGGATAAGTCCCATTTTCATGGAAGGCTAAGAATACAATATCATATATAAGCAATTATAATAAATTAATCTGATATAATTAACACACATTTTACATGTATTCAACATTCAATTTAAAGTACTTTTTTAAATATGTTGTAGCTACTAAACAGAGTCAATATTAAAGTCTGTCAGTAGTTCTTCTGTTATTATATAGTGGTTGTTGAATACTACTAATTGTAGGTGAAGGGCAAACAGTTAAAAAAATAGAGCACGGCAGGTACAAGAGGGCGCGAAGGATTTGAGGCAGTTGTGAGAAAGTAGAACAAATTGTGCTCTAGCAGAAATAGAGTCTGACAAGAGTGATGGCGTCTGTGCTGAGATATTAAAGCAAAGTGATAAACATAGAGACTGCATACATGTTAAGGTAAAAGGAGAAGAAAGGATTAGAAAGATAAAAGGGAAAAGGAAATATGGATGTGTGAGGTGGAGGGGTAGTTAAGTGAAAGACAGAGAAATGGTGGAATTATCCAAGAAGGGAGCAGGTGTAGAGCCATGATAGAGTTAGGTTATATTTTAGGTTGTGTTAAAAAAGTTGCAGTTTTAGTGTCTTGTATTAGAGTGAGTGGAATGGAGTTTCAGCAATTTGAAACATAAGTGGAGTATAGAGAGTCAACAGCACTGTTCTGAGATTTGGTGTAGACCAGAATGAATTTGCTATTAGAGTATAGATCCATAAGTAGATAGTAGTTTTAAGTATATATTTTAGGGAGGGACATGTGTCAGGTTTGTGTATTATCTTAAGGACATTAAGTAGTTTGGAGAAGGTGAAGTAATCTGATAGTTTGAATCAGTTTAGGTGTTTGAGTACTAGGCAGTGGTGACTATGATTAAGTAGGTTGGCAGCAAACTTAATAATTTTATTGCAAGAGATTTCAAGTTTGTAAAGTAGAATGCAGTTTAGTTAGGATGGTGATGCATAGATTAGTGAGGGAAAGAGGTAGGCTGATGCTAGAGATTTCCTAGAGTTGTTGGTCTGAAAATGTTTGGTTCAAGAGAAGAACCCCAGTTTTGTTTTGTTTTATGGCTTGGGTCATGTGTTCATGAAATTTTAAGTTGGCATCATAGTAAGACCAAGAAGCTTAGTAATAAATACAGTTTCAATTAGGGTATTATTAGCAGAGGTGGTATTCTAAGATAGTGTCTGTGATGACCACCAAGACCAAAACTATGTTTTTGGAACTCTACAGAAAATACACCAAGCACCAGACTTTTGAACTACTTATGACCCATACAACCATTCCATAGAGACATCCTCCATGTTAAAATACCTTAGACTATGGCCTGATCAGTCATTAAGCTTCCATTTCCACATAGACAAAGTGAGAGCCAAAATAAACACCCTTCTCTTTTGGGCCAAAAAGGTCTCCCCTTTTCAATCCTAACCAGACGGATCAGCCACTGGCAAATGAGTTTTCCTTTCTCAACTTGAATATAGCTCCGCAATTTTTCTTCTGCCTCCAATAAAAACACTGCCATACTCCGGACTATCTCTTTCAGCATCTGCTGGTTCTTTACAAACTTATCTCTCTGTGAGCATCATTATATCCCCCTAGAAAAAGCCAAAAAACAAAACAAAGAATATAAGGAGAAGGATCAGATGACAAGACAAGAAATATGAAAAAGGTATAAATATAGCTGCAAGTATGGAAATCTCCATGAAGAACCTCATGTCAATCAGGATATGACACAGGAATGGATATAGAAAGCTGAATTTAAACCAAAAGATGAATGGTTAATATTCTGCTCAGTGCAGTGTACTATGTACATGCTGGTTTACAAAGTCCATTAAACATGTGGAAGAAACAGATAAAAGCAGATTCTGTAAATGAGAACTGGAAATAGTAACCTATCTTGTTGCTGGGTGTGATACACTAATTGCAGACAGCCTATATACTGAAAGGCATAATAATGTGGCAAGACTGTTGCATTAGGAATTGTGTAAACATTACAATATTAAAGTAGCTGAAAAGCATTGGAGACAGGAGCCACACATACGGAAGTAGCATTGATCACTGAAATTGCTAAACCCATTGATCACAGTGTCTTACATAGAGAGAGTCACAAAGTCATAAAATACCAGGATTTGTGGACAGAAATAAAGGCAAAATGGAAGAAGGATACCCAGACAGTTCAGATAGTAGTAGGAGCAATAGGTTCATAGGTTCATAGGTTCATACCAGGCTATCTGCCCTAGGGCATTTGTAAGCCTAGCCAGAGTGTGTTTGGCTTTCGCCACCCATTTTAAATTAATTTTGCTATGCCCTTTTTCGAGGTTAGTATACTGTGCCTCTGTCTAACAGTGACACAGAAGTGATATCCGGGGTAAACCTACGATCTCCCATCCACTCATCAAGACTCCTCTTGAAGAGAATCAATGAGGGACTCTGCCTAACCTGGACTGGGATTTTATTCCATAGTGAAGGGAGCCTCTGGGTTATGAATCTGTCCCTCCAGCATGTCCTATTTATTTCAGTGCTGAGGTTCAAGTCTCTCGAGTGCGTAGCTCGATGGGATTTGGATTTTCTGAGGTGCAGCATGTCCATTAATTCCGGGTTGGACATGGCCTTATACGTCAGGCACAGGTCACCTCTGAGCAGGCGGTATGCCACTGAGTAGAGCTGGAGTTTCTTTAACCAGGCAGCATATGGCATCTGTTTGAGCCCTTTGATCCTCTTGGTGAGGTACTTTTGGGGTCTTTCCAGTTGCTGCAGGTGTCTGGTAAGGTACATCCCAAAAGGGGCATTGTACTCAATTATGGGCCTGATGAGGGATGAGTAAAGAGGCACGATGAACTCCCCTGATCTAGATGTGAATCCCTTCATGATTAGGTGGGCTATATAAAATGTTTTTCTAACCACTTTGGCCACGTGGTTGTCAAATGAGAGATTGCTATCAACTTGGGTCCCCAGGTCCCTAATTACTTCTTCTGTATTTAATGGATTACCACCTATGTGGTAATTTGTGGGCACTTTGTTTTTGCCAAAGGAGATGACTATACACTTTTTGGCGTTTAGCTTGAGGCCATGGCTCTGGCACCAGTTGTCTGTTTCTATGAGGCCCTTTTGGAGGATACTTGTGTCGGCTGGAGAGTCGATTATGGCGCCCAGTTTGCAGTCATCTGCGAACTTGGTCAGCCACAGTCCTTCCATGTTGGCCTGTACCTCCGAGAAATATATACCAAACAAGAGAGGTCCCAGGACTGAGCCTTGTGGGATGCCACTTGTAACTGGTTTGGAGTCTGACATGGATCCAGCAATTCTAACCATGTGGGTTCTGTCCTTGAGCCAGTTTGCAACCTATCTAGTGACATAGGGGTTTATATTTAAGCTGGTGAGCTTATCTATAATGCCTGAGTGGGGTATTGTATCGAAGGCTTTTATGAGGTCCAGGTAGGCTGTGTGGACCACCTTCCCCTCGTCAATGGCCTTGTTGACTGTTTCAAAGAAATTGACCGGGTTTAATAGGCAGGATCTGCCCTTAACAAAGCCAAACTGGGTA
This sequence comes from Protopterus annectens, assembly GCF_019279795.1. Taxonomy (NCBI): domain Eukaryota; kingdom Metazoa; phylum Chordata; order Ceratodontiformes; family Protopteridae; genus Protopterus; species Protopterus annectens. The sequence continues at coordinate 55,744,824 of NC_056734.1, forward strand.
GGATCCAGTGTCTGTAGGTCCCCAATATCTTTATTTATGAGGTCCATGATGATCCTTTCCATAGCTTTGCAGACCAAGCTAGTCAGGCTTATGGGGCAATAGTTTCCAGGATCCGTTGAGGCACCACCTTTGTGGGGAGGGACCACTGTTGCTGTACGCCACTCTTTGGGTACATATCCTGTAGTAAGGCTGAGATTGAACAGTAGTTTTATGTTTGGGTTTAGCTCTTCTTGCAGTTCATGTAGGACGCAGCCTGGGACACCGTCTGGTCCCATTGATGCTGTGTTTTTTGCTTTGAAGAAGGTGGCTCTTACCTGAGCATCTGAGATGTCAGGGGGGCAGCACTCTGCTGGGATAGATATTTGCCCTTTTGGTGGGGAGGGGGGGAGAAGTTTGCACTGAATCTGTCAGCTAGGATGTTGGCAATGTCTGTGGGTTCGGTGTATTTTTTGTCATTTTGGACTAATTCTGAGCATATCTGGGAATTCCCACCCAGGTTCCTAACATAACTAAAGAAAGCCTTGTGATTATCCTTGGTGTCCTGTGCAATTTTTCTCTTGAAGCTGGCCTTAGACAATTTTATGAGTGCCCATAGTTTTTGCTAATACTGATCAGAGATGCTTTCCCTTTTTGGGATTTTGCTCTATCATGTAGTAGCTTCCTCCTTCTATTGTATAGTTTGTTTATGGCTGGGGTCCACCAGACAGGACGTCTGCCTTTGGAGGATTGGGTCTTGGTTTTATTTGGGATTGCATGATCCATGCATTCCTGAAGGTGTTCATAGAATATGTTTATAAAGGATTCTGCAGTCTGGGCTGTATTTTCCACAGGCCCGGGGGCTTTGAAGGATTCCACCTCAGTTTTGTGAAGTGTGAAATTTGCTTTAGAAAAGTTTTTCACTGTGGTTTTCTGGGTGGGGGGTGGGGTCGCGATGTGAATATCCAGTGAGATTAGTTTATGGTCTGATCTTACCAGTGAGGAATACACTTCTGGTCTGGAGCATAGAGTCCCCATGTTGGTGATGATCAGGTCCAGTATGTTTTCCCCTCTTGTGGGAGTGGTAACAAGTTGTTCCATAGCATTTGAGTTTATAAATTCTAGGAACCTTTGGGCTAGGGTGTTGGAGCTAGAGTAATGCTCCCAGTCTATGTTTGGGTAGTTGAAGTCACCCAATATAATGGTGTTTGGAGAGACCTTCATATTTTCCAGTGTTCTCAGGAAGGCCGAGTGGGGTTCCTGGGTTTGGGAGGGTGGTCTGTAGCAGGCTATAAACTGGAAGGCAGTTTTACCCACTGTTAGTTGCACATGGATAGTCTCTGATGCTTCGTGCTGTGCCACCAACCTGCAGGTGTGGGTATCTTTGACGAATATTGATAGTCCCCCTCCTTTTGTGGTTCGGTCCAAGTTTTGGGGCCGAAAAGCATGGTATGAGGTATAACCTGGTAGTGCTGGGGTGCTCTCGGGAGCCTTGAATCAGGTTTCTGTTACTGCACAGATATCAATGTTCTCCATGCTAAGGAGAGTTTCGAGTGCATGCATCTTGAGGTTTAGACTTCTGGTGTTGAATAGCATTACTCGTAGTTTCTTATCCCTTGTGATACCTATGGAGGTGGGTTTGTCTTTTGAGCCTTGCCTAAAAAAGGCACTATGAGGGAAGCAAGAGCCTTTTCCAATATCCAAAAGCCCAGGGGTGACAGGTGCAAGCCGTCCCTAGCGAAGCATTGTGGCTTGTCGAGCATGTCATCCCAGGCTGACAGGCATTGAATCCCCTTTGAATGACACCAATACTTAAGCCAATTGTTGAAATTGATCATCTTGTCTTCATATTGTGGCATCATTCTTGGTGAGGGTAAGATGCTACTCAAGGTCAGGGTCATACAGGCCTGGGCTACATGTTCAGGGAGCTCCTCTATTTCTCTTTTCATGTAGTCCAGAGAGGTACATCTCAGGTCATTCACACCAGCATGGACAATGACTGAGTCATATTTGTACTTGCCTTGGAGTGACCTGAGTGCTTGTGTTGTGTGGCGGATCCTAGTGCCCGACAGGCAGCTCACCGTGAACTTCTCCTTGTTCAGCCTGGTGAGCGGGACGTCAGTGTGCCTGATGATAGAGTCACCTATTACGAGTGTATCAGGTGTGTTGTTTAGCCTTAAGGGTTGTGACTGTTCGGCACACTGGCTTTGTGAGCTATGTGTTGCATGTGTTTTGTTTTGGGGTAGCGGTTGCTTGGGTGTCTGCTTTGGAGGTCTCTGCTGCTTAGGCAGATTTTTATTTAGAGCCTCCGAGTATTTTTTTGTGTATTTATGTGTTTGGTTTGCTGTCGTGGTAGGTCTATGTGAGACTGGAATTGTAGTGAGTGTGGTTTCCTTCTCCTCCTGATTGGTTACGCCAGTACTGAGTTGAGAGAGCTTAGCCTCCAGGTTGGCTATATGGTTGCATCTCTCACATGTGTTGGAATTTGTTGGGAGGAGGAGAGGGTTGTCTGTGTACATGAGACAGTTGTAACATTGCCTCAAGATTCCCAGATTCACCAGCTGGACTGGAGAGGAGATTGACAACTGACCTTTGGACATGCTAGAAGAGTATTGGGAATTTCTTTATAATTGAAAAAAAGGGCCAATGGGGAACAAGGTACTCAAGGGGAATTTGTGAGGGTGTAGTGCTTTTAACTTTTTAGTGCTGACTTATATAATTGCTTTAGTGAGCAAGTGCCAGGTAACTTAAATGCAATGTGTTACAGGTAACTTAAATGCAAAAACAACAAACAGTAACTTTCTTTCAAGTGAAATACGGAAATAAGTACATAGGTCTCATAAAAAAGAATTTACATTCATATTTAGATGTGATGTGTGATAAATGTAACACCATATGCATTATAGAAGTAGTAAATTCTGGGCACATTGCGGATGCCAAGAAAAGAACTTTTGGCCAACATCAAAAAATGAAACAATACTAATTTCATGAACTTTAATCATAGTTTGACATAGGATGGGGTCCACTCCTGTCATGCACTAGAAACCCCAAAGACTTGGAAAAATTAAACTGACACACTGAGACCCGAAATAAACTCCCTCCTCTTTTGGGCCAAAACAGTCTCCCCTTTTCTATCCCATCCAGACAAAGCATCCATTGGCAAAGGAGTTATTCCTTCTCAACTTGAATATGATCTCCCCAGTTTTTGCCTCTGCCTCCAAGAAAAAAAACATTGCCATACTCCAGACTATCTCTAACAGCATCTGCAGATTAATTGCAAACTCACTTCTATGTGAGCATCACAGTTTCACCCTAGAAAAAGCAAAATGCCTACCCATAAAGCAAAAAATGTAATCTACTTTTATGACCCAACTCTACAGACTATTCCATCTTCACACATTTACTCCCCTTACAGCTAGACTTGAAGAAAAAAAACACTCCTCTTGCAATCTGTGACACTACTAACAAGCCACACCAACTCTCATTACCCTTAGAAGCAAATTCCATGTCACTGCACATGCTTTCACCTCTAAGGCACCTAGTCTTTGGCAAGCTCTTGCCATCAACTTCTTCATCCAAGCCAAATGTTCCTTCTTCAACACAGGGCATATCACCTAAGCTATTTCCTTTCAGAGTCTTCTCTCCTCTCTCAAGATTCACTGAAGATTGACCCACTGTAGAAACTGATGTATATATTGTACATTCCACTCTGCTTTGGTGTACATTTCACTGTGCTTGTGCTTATCACCTACAGTGTATATACACAGTTTTTTTCTATGTAATTAGTCTGAACTACTCTCTTGTAGCATACATTTCTGTATTTTTTGTTTGTGGAATGTTTTGTATTTCACCCTGACTGAGCATTAAATTGTAAAAATTGATCAGTATGCTACCCTGTTAAACAGATATAAATAAATAACAGAGATTTGGGCACAACAGTAATTTTTTACCATTTAGAAGTAATTGATAGATATCGTGCCAGGACTCTACAGAGCAGAGGCAGCTGTGTGGTCATTTTAGAAGTACTGGAAGATGTGGTTCAGAGCATAGTAATGCAGCATCATCTGCATATTGAACAATGGTGGCACCTTTTGTAGCTTAGTGAAGGTTCTTAACAAAATGTTGAATAGCACGGGGCATAGTATGTGTCCCTGTGGTATTCTTACAGGGGTTGGGAGGAAAGGGTAGAAATTATGCTTCCATTTAACAACTTGTCTGTTTTGTCTGTTGGTAAGATAATTGCAGAACCAACAAATTGTAATTGTTATTCTAAGCATTTTGGTTCAAGCACTTTGTCTTCAGGCCGGTTGTTTTACATTAGGAAGGTTTATGTTCTACATTCTTATGGCAGGAGAGGCAGCTTACATCCTTCTAAGATGGGAATTGCTGGTTAAAGGGTTAGTGTGTCTGTTATTCTAAAAGTGTCTTAGTTCTGGTTTACGCATTTGGGTTTCAGGCCAGTTATCTGACATTAAGAAGGTTTGTGGTCTACAGTCTTGTGGGAGGAGAGGGTAGATTCTGCTGGTTGAAGGCTTATTTTGCCTGCTTATTTGAACTGTTTCTTTCTGAAATTGGTGCACCTTGTTTGTTGTAGCATACACTAGATTCAGACCTACTGAATATTGCTCTTTTTATAACTTCAGCACTAACCCAGGCCATCTTTTGATGGAGAGAGTTCCCCTGCACCCTTGTGGCAGGAGTGTGCAGTTAGAACCCGTCTGATTGAAGGTTGCTGGAACAGGGCTTAGTTTTGAGATTTTTATTAGTTAATTAGTTAATTTGTTTAAATCAGTTTGCTCTTGCTTGCTGTTGTTATATTTAAGTGTTTATCTGTTCTCCTGTGTTAAATTGACCTAAACAGAGGTTAAATATCTTTAGCATAGTCTAGTTACAGGTTTTGCTGTATCCATGTGTATTTGTGTGATTCCTGTTTTTTCTGCTACTTGTGTTGGATGGGGTCTGCCTGCATTTAGTGGGAGTAACTGAACTGGCTGGAACTGGTCTGGCATAGGGTGTTTAGCTAAGAGCTCAGGGACAGTGGTTGATTGGTCAGTTCCAGTGTTTCTATTTTACTTTCACTTTTGTGGTATTTAAACACCGCATTTGCATAGGTTTGTGCTTGTTTGCACATTGCACACCACCACTGTGCTGTTTTAACCCTTTGCGAGGTATCTCAGCTACATTTTTCCCTTAGTAGCAATCCTGTGTAAGAGAGGCCTGTCATTGCAGTTACTGTATCGATTTTATCCAGCCCTACTCACACTTATAGGTACTCTCCTCAGGTAGTACCCACTCTACTATCCCTGACATCTTTTCCACAATTTCAAACAACCATGGATGGACAATTCCCTGTGTTTTTTCCTGCTAGTCTGGTTGATATTGGCATCCTGAAACAGTGTAGCAACTGTGTCATGTACACAGACAACCCTCTACTACTACCACCTAGGAATGCAATATGTGAGAGATGCATTTATATTATGAACCTAGAAACCTTGCTGTCTCAGGCACAGGCCAGTACATCTTTGCACTGAGAAGGTTGTCTGTACAAATACTACAAACACCAAACCTCTAACACCACCCACACCTGTACGACAAAATCCTACATATGCCGAGGTTCTCAACAAAGACATACTTAAACAAAAGAAACCTCCGAAGCAAAAACACACATCCACATCACAACCCACAACACCAAGCACCACACATAGTACACATGCCTGTGTCTCACAGCCTTTAAGGCCCAACCACAAACCAAACATACTAGTCATAGGAAAGGCACGGTAAGTTGCTTGTCAGGTGCTAGAATCCATCATATCACGCATGCACTGAACTCTCTTAACAACAGGTACTGTTATGGCTCTGTCATAGTCCATGTTGGTGTGTAAATGACTTGAGATGTACCTCTCTGGACTATATGAAGAGAGACATGATTGGGGTTGTTGAATATCTGTGCCGGGCAGGTATGTTCCTAGCCTTAAGCAGCAGTCTACTGTCACCCAGAATGATGCCTCAGTACAAACAGAATATGATTGACTTTAACAATTAGCTTAGTTCCTGCTGTCATTCCAAGGGGATCCACTACCTGACAGCCTGGGAGGACATGATTCACAGACCATGATGCTTTGCAAGAGATGACCTTCATCTGTCTCCCTGGACTTCAGACTTCTGGCAAAGATTCTTGCCTCCTCCATAGTACCTTTTTTTTAGGAAAGTCATGAGCGCAAAATTATCAACGTGCAAAAATTCTTCCAAACAAAATTTAAAGATCATTCTCCTAAACGCTAGGAGTCTTAGCATGAAACTGCATGCATTGCAAGTATTCCTTGTCCTGGAGGATGCTGACATTTGTGCAGTCACTGAAACCTGATTCAAAGCTGGGGAGAGCACCCCAACCTTACCATGCTACTCATCCTACCATTCTTTCAGAACCCAAATGGAGGGCTACAAAATCAAAGGAGGTGGAGTTTCAATATTTATCAAAGACATATACACCTCCAGGCTGGTCAAACAGTATGACTCACAAGAGACACTCCAAGTGCAGTTAACTGTTGACAAGACACCTATTCAGATCATAGCTAGCTACAGACCCCTAACCAAGACTAAGGATGCCCACTTCCCCTATCTGGACTTACTTGAATCCATCAAGATTCAACTATCCTGATCCTGGGTGACTTTAACTACCCAACCACAGAGTGGAAGACCTATTCTAGCCCAGACATGACCACCCAGAGATTCCTCATCTTCGTCAATGCCAATGTGTTGTATCAGCTGGTCAACACCCCCATGAGAGGTGAAAATATCCATGCCCTGGTACTAACCAACATGAGTAGCCACTGTATTACCCCTACAGCGTCATCCTCCTTGTTAAGATTTGAACGTAAATTGATAAATTTCTAAGTCACCATCTCCACTGACCCCCCCCCCCCCCCTTGTCAGGGTTAAACAAAAAAACTTTTCCAAAGCTGACTGCAATCTCCTGAGAGCAGGTATAAGCAGCTATAAGCAGCTATACAGCCACTGTCCCTTCAGGTGGAACTAGCACTAATGTCCAAGCCTACATCAAAGAACTATATCAGCACCAACATAGCTGTATGGACTCAGCAATACCTGACAGCACAAAATCATCCTCTTCAAGGAAGAGTAAACTTATCTGGTGGACAGCAGCAATAAGCAAACTCTATAATAAAATGTAAAAATTGCTGTCCATGACTAAGAAGGAGCAGGTGTCAAGTTGGAAGTGATCTTTCCTTTGTCTGAACAAGCAAATAAGGTCACTGGTCAAATCCTCTAAGGCTTACGTCAAGTCCAAATTGTCCACATCCACTAAGGACAATCACAAAGCCTTCTTCACATACGTCCACACTCTCAAAGTCCACACTCACACCCAAATCTTCTCTGAACTGGTGGTCAGGAACACCACATACACAAACTACATAGATATTGCCAACCTGCTGGCACACAGGTTCAGTAAAAACCTCACCCCTTGTCACCCCAATCAGTAAACCAGGACAGCCCCAGCACCTGGCCCCCTCACCTCATCACCAGAGAGCAGGTCTTTACTGCCCTTTCAAAAGCAAAAATACAGTCTCCATGGGACCTGACAATATCACTGGCTGCATCCTACATGAACTCAGTCATGAGCTCTCAGCACCATTAGACACCCTATTCAACCAAAGCCTGAGCACTGGTTTCATCACAGCCAAATGGAGGACAACCACTGTCATCCTTCTACACAAACATTGAACATCCACTGACCCAGGAAATTATAGGCCCATCAGCCTAAGTAGCCTGATCGGCAAGGCTGTGCAATGCATTATCATGGACATTATAACTAAGAAAAAATTAAGTACACCAAGTAAATGCTAACCGGAATGGATTCCACCAGGAAGTAGCACACAATAACTTAAAAATATTCTTCTTTAATGACAAAACAATGATTAAGTGCTTTTATCCACCAACAATGTGGACTTCATCAGAATACTTTTAATAATCAACTAATTGCTTAAATACTTTCTTTTAGGTACAACATTGCTAGTTATTAAAAATCACATTTAAATTTAAAGCTAAAGTGCTTGAATACAAACGTTAAAATTCCCTATAAACATTTGAATGCATAAACCATTAAATTACATTAATATATACATTATAAAACTATATATACTCATTGTTGAATATTATAAACTTCATATGAGTATTGCTAAATGAAAATTATTAAAGAATCAAAATAATAAATCATACAACTTAAAAATCATTTATAAAAAGAATCACATACGTAGGTCACTTCTCAATTCATCCCATATAATCATATCTAAAGCATCCTTAAAAAATACAAAGAATGCATAAAAGGCATACTATATGTTAGCTCATTTGTTACCTATACCAGCATTAATGGTAAAGGTTTAATAGTAATATAATCATTTACGCCTGGCATATTCATGGCATCTGTTAACGATTGCCATTTAACTTTCTTGTATCTCAGGACTGCTTTAAAATTACCCCTTTGGGGCCCTAGTTTGACCTGCTCTAGTATGGCAAACTTAAAAATATGATGGTTCCCTACTGTGCCTATATATTTATATAAGGTATTATTACTGTCCTTTTTCTTGATGTCATAAAGGTGGTCATAAATTCTTTTTTTAGGGGTCTCTCCGTTTTACCTATGAAATAAGTGGGGCAGTTCATACACTTTGCTATATATACTATACACTTCGAATTACAATTTCCTTGCCCAAAAATAATCTTAGTACAATTGATGTTTTCTAGAGTCACACCTTCTACTTCAAGAATGGCGTGACATTGTTTACATCTACCACATTTCTTGGTATTTCTTCCTTGTGTCCCTATTTCCTTAATATTATTACCCCTTTCTAAATTATGTTTGATATTACACCCCATTTTGTATACAAAAGATGGTGTCTCACCCACAATGTTCCTAATCTCATTGTCTGCCAACAAGATATTCCAATTGTTGTTTAATATCTGTTTTACTTCATTCACATAAGGGGAATATTCCAAAATGCAAGCCCTCTGATAATTTGTATTAGTATCAGTATTACTCGTAAGTGTGTTCTTACCTACACCCCTTCCTAGAATCAGTGGGTATTTTCTACTCCATTCCTCAATCACATATTTCTTGACGTCATCCACCATATGTCTGGGGTATCCTCTCTGACTAAATAATGAGGTTATGAAGTCAGTCTCTTCAACCATCTCAGTATTCATGGACGTCATACGGGCTGCCCTTATGCACTGCCCTTTAAATATATTCCTCATCATTTTCCTAGGATGATTGCTGTAATACTTGAGGTAAATATTAGAGAAAGTGTTTTTTCTATATATTCAGGATTTAAATCCCCCTAATCCACAAGATACAAAAGTGTCCAGGTAGGCTATGCCATCTGTATCAAAAGTATAGTTAAACCTCAAAAATGTACTCATACTGTTTAGATATTCAATAAACTTATTAATACTATCATAAGGGCCATCCCACAATACAAAAATATGGTCCAGAAAATGGCAGTAATGTCTAATGTACTTGTAATATTCACTTTTGAAGACAAACTGGTTCTCCCAATCTGACATAACCACGTTGGCGAACATGGGAGCACATGATGCCCCCATCGCTACCCCCCTGGTCTGTCAAAAATGTTCACCCTCAAAGTAAATATAATTGTAATCAAGTAAAATGGACATAAGCTCCATAATAAGACTAACAACATCCCATTCCAGGCTAGTATAGTGTCTAACACAATTACAAAATCCACCAACCCCATTTGTTTGGGGATACATGAAAAAAGAACTATCACATCTATGGTGATAAAAATGAATCCCTCCTTCCAAAGATTGGGGGATAGACCACCTAAGAAATCCCATGAATCTTTGATCATATGGGGTATTTTCTCATAGATGGGTTTTAACCACCTATCAATAGCTACGCCCAAAGGGAATTTTAGAATGACTACCTGAAACTATAGGATGAAAAGGGGGGGTGGCATCCTTGTGTACCTTAGGTATCCCCACAATGGTTGCTAAAATGGGATGTTCCTCTCTAAGAAAATGATATGTATCCATTGAAATACGGTTATCCAATAAAAACTCTTCCAAAAGCATGTCAATGCATTTATAAGCTTTATGAATTTCATCAATGGATACTGTTTCGTAATTACCAGATGTCTGAAGTTTCTCATATATTTTATTAATGTATTCTAATGCATCATATATAATGCATATGTAATGTACGTAAATCAAGCACTTTAGCTTTAAATTTAAATGTGATTTTTTAATTATTAGCAATTTTGATACCTAAAAGAAAGTATTTAAGCAATTAGTTGATTATTAAAAGTATTCTGATGAAGTCCACACTGTTGGTGGATGAAAGTGCTTAAATTTAGTTTTGTCATTAAAGAAGAATATTTTTAAGTTATTGTGTGCTACTTCCTGGTAGAATCTATTCCGGTTAGCGTTTACTTGGTGTACTTAATTTTTTCTTGGTTGATTAAACGCTATTTTTATTTGGTCATTGGTGGTACTATGGATTCCATGGATAAACTGCCCTCAAATGCTTCACCTGTCCGACGAGACGATTTGCAGAGACTTCAGTTGGAAGTCTCTATTTTAAAAGGAGAAGTGACACAGCTTATACAGTTGTTCACACAGTCTGGTGTGAAAGTGTTTAGCATGCAGCGCTCAGCGAAAGTGGTTATCTGGAGGAAGTCAATCTGTTATGGATATTCTTAACAGCCAGGGGATAGGTCTCGATGTGCCTATAGCTCTGGATAATTCTACTTCCCAAGTGAATGCTGAAGTGGGGAACTTCAGTAGAGTGACCGATAAAGACCGCACATTTGATTTTTCCATTTTCAACTTGGAAGAAGAGTTTTGGTGGACTGGGGCGAAACCAAAATGCATTATGACATCTAGGACTTATTCTACAGTAGTTAACAATGCTGCTGAAACACAAAAAGGTACTGTAGGGCAGAGCTCTAGTCCTAGAACTAATGCCAATGTTAAATCTAAAGAGGGACAGATTCGCACACAATTAAATAATTTTTTGCAAAATGGCATTGATTTTAACTTTGTAGGGTGCACTGCAAGTAGTATGGACAATATGAACAAGGCAACGAACGGAACTTTAAAAGATTTAATATACAGTTTTGATCATAAATTGAGTATTATTAAAGGTATTAAGTTGGATAATGCCTATTTAAACAAATGTCTTGCACAAAATATTGTACCTGTGGGATTATGTTTTTTTTTTAAGGTGCCAAAGGGTACAGTATTAATTGAACGTGTATGCAATGAATTCAATCAACTTTTTAATCAATTTGGCTATGATTGTATGAAATTGTTAATTAGGAAAAATGATGAAAGACTATGTGTCATTATGGGTGAAGTGGAAAAACTTAACAATATTATTGTCAATATTATTGTCAATGACTTACTTTTTGCTCAGTGGGAAAATTATATCTAAAACAGTTTAATGTGGCTGACAAGATGGCACAAACCATTTATAATAAAAAATGTAAGAAAATAAGTAGAGACATTGAACATTTCAAAAAAGATGTAGCATACCCTTGTAAGGACAGAAAGGTTAAGAATTGGAGAAAAGAAAGTGAGAGTAATTATCCGTTGGATACAGGTAATCCTGGTTTAGATGTACAGTATGGGGAAGATGTGTCAAATTTTCAGAAGGGGTGGGAATACTAGCATAACCTGAAGTGGAAAAAGGACTAGAAATGGAAGTAAAATCAGTTACATGTGACACACAGGGATTATGTGGACCAAGGATGGAGGGAGAACAGGAGACAATGGTAGAATTAGTATCTGGGAATGAGATAGTGCCAGATATATATGTCACCGAAGGGGTGGTTAATTGTTTTGAAAATTTCATGATGTATAACTACACCAATTTAAAACTGGGCATTGTTCATTTCAGATTATCATCAAAGGGGATGAAGAATATACCTAGAACATGTTTTCATCTTGTTGATTGTTTAATGGAGACAAAACTGTTTCTTAGGAAAATTAATTTAGCTATTACTTTTCAGAATAGACCACAGCAATTAGCTATGAGAGTGCTTAAGAAAAGAAGCACATATGTCCCACCAAATCACCCCAATGTAGCTGTATATGAAAGAATGGTTACTAGAGAAATCTATAAGTTACAGAATATAACTTAACTGGGGATGAAATACATACTTTGGAACAGCTAAAGCAGGACCATCAAATTAGGGTTATGAAACCCAATAAGGGTGGGGGGTGGTTATATATGATGCATTAGAATACATCAATAAAATATATGAGATACTTCAGACATCTGATAATTATGAAACAGTATCCATTAATGAAATTCATATAGCTTATAAGCGTATTGACATGTTTTTGGAAGAGTTTTTATTGGATAACCATATTTCAATAGATACGTATAATTTTCTTAGAGTGGAACATCCCATTTTAGCAACCATTGAAAGGATACTAAGGACACAAGGATGCCAAACCCCCCATCCCCCTTTTCATGCTATAGTTTCAGGTAGTCCTTATAAAATATTCCCTTGGGCATAGCTATTGATAGGTGGTTAAAACTCATCTATGAGAAAATACCCCATATGATCCAGGATTCATGAGATTTCTTAGGTGGTCTATCCCCCAATCTTTGGAAGGAGGGATTCGTTTTTATCACCATAGATGTGATAGATTTTATTTCATGTATCCCCAAACAAATGGAGTTGGAGGGATTTTGTAATAGTATTAGACAATATACTAGCCTGGAATGGGATGTTGTTAGTCTTATTATGGAGCTTATGTCCATTGTACTTGATTACAATTTTATTTACTTTGAGGGTGAACATTTTTGACAGACCAGGGGGTAGTGATGGGGACAGCATGTGCTCCCATGTTCGACAATTTGGTTATGTTAGATTGGGTGAACCAGTTTGTCTTCAAAAGTGAATATTACAAGTATGTTAGACATTACTCCCATTTTTGGACCATATTTTTATATTGTGGGATGGCCCTTATGATTGTATTAATAAGTTTATTCAATATCTAAACAGTACGAGTACATTTTTGAGGTTTAACTATACTTTTGATAAAGATGGCATAGCCTACCTGGACACTTTTGTATCTTGTGGATTAGGGGGATTTAAATCCCGAATATATAGAAAAAATACTTTCTCTAATAGTTACCTCGAGTACTGCAGCAATCATTCTAGGAAAATTATGAGGAATATATTTAAAGGGCAGTGAATAAGGGCAGAATGTATGACGTCCATGTATACTGAGATGGTTGAAGAGACTTACTTCATAATTTTGTTATTTAGTCAGAGAGGATACCCCAGACATATGTTGGATGATGTCAAGAAATATGTGATTGACTACTGGGGTAGAGAATACCCACCGATTGTAGGAAGGGGTTTAGGTAAGAACACACTTATGAGTAATACTGATACTAATACAAATTATCAGAGGGCTTGTATTTTGGAATATTCCCCTTATGTGAATCAAGTAAAACAGATATTAAACAACAATTGGAATATCTTGTTGGCAGACAATGAGATTAGGAACATTGTGGGTGAGACACCATCTTTTGTATACAAAATGGGGTGTAATAGCAAACAATTTAGAAAGGAGTAATACTATTAAGGAAATAGGGACACAAGGAAGAAATACCAGGAAATGTGGTAGATGTAAACAATGTCATGCCATTCTTGAAGTAGAAGATGTGTCTCTAGAAAACATCAGTTGTACTAAGATTATTTTTGGGCAAGGAAATTGTAATTCGAGGTGTATAGTCTATATGGCAAAGTGTATGACTTGCCCCAGTTATTACATAGGTAAAATGGAGAGACCCATAAAAAAGAGAATTTATGACCATCTTTATGACATCATGAAAAAGGACAGTAATAATGCCTTATATAGACATATAGGCACAGTAGGGAACCATCATTTTTTTTAGTTTGCCATACTGGAGCAGGTCAAACTGGGGCCTAAGGGGGTAATTTTAAAGCAGTCCTGGGATACAAAGAAGTCAAGTGGCAATTGTTAACAGATGCCATGAATATGCCAGGCTTAAATGATTGTGATACTATTAAACCTTTACTATCAATGTAGGTTTAAGTAACAAATGAGCTAACATATAGTATGCATTTTATGCACTTTGTATTTTTTAAGGCTGCTTTAGATATGATTATATGGGATGCATTGAGAACTGATCTACTTATGTGATTATTTTTATAAATGATTTTTAAGTTGTATGATTTATGTACTTGATTCTTTAATGATTTTCATTTAAAAATACTCATATGAAGTTTATAATATTCTGCAATGTGTATATATAGTTTTATAATATATATTAATGTAATTTAATGGTTTATGCATTCAAATGTTTATAGGGAATTTTAATGTCTGTATTCAAGCACTTTAGCTTTAAAATTAAATGTGATTTTTAATAATTAGCAATTTTTGCACCTAAAAGAAAATATTTAAGCAATTAGTTGATCATTAAAAGTATTCTGATGAAGTCCATGTTGTTGGTGGATGAATGCGCTTAATTGTTGTTTTGTCATTAAAGAAGAATATTTTTAAGTTATTGTGTGCTACTTTCTGGTGGAATCCTTTCCGGTTAGTGTTTACTTGGTGTCCTTAATTTTTTCTTGGTTGGTTAAACGCTATTTTTTTGTTATTTGGACATTATAACTAAGGTCATTGGCAACCTTCAAATGCTTGACCCCACACAATCTGGTTTTGTCAAAGGGAGATCATGCCTGTTAAACTTGGTCAGCTTCTTCAAAACAGTCACCAAATCCATGGACGAGGAGAAGAGGGTGCACACCACCTACTTTGGCCTAGCCAAAGCCTTTGACACTATTTCCCACTCGGGCCTAATAGATAAACTCTCCCAGCTAGGCATCAACCCATATGTTACCAGATGGGTAGCTAACTGGCTAACTGATAGAACCCACTCAGTCAAAATAGGGGAAGCCACCTCTAGTAGTAGACTCGTAACAATTTATTTTTATTTTACATTTGTTAACCAGGAAAGTCCGACTGGACACACATCCATTTTCAGCGGAGGCCCAGGGAGAAAAGCTCCAATAGCATGTCATAAAGAAATTACACAAGAATATCATACAGAGATATAGGTTCCATAGAAACATAAATTATGCATAGATTAACAATTCCTTTAGTAAAGTCAGCATACATCATTTCTAGTAGTAGGGTTTATATAGAATATAAAATATAAACACACAAGAAAAAAAAATCTCTCTCTAAATTATGAGCACTCTCAATATTTTGTTACAGAAATAACCAGTGATTATTAAGCTTTACAGTGAAAGGAATTAGGGGACCTTTAGTAGAATCCTTGAACATGGTATTGGTGCAAATTAACCTGGGGAGTAGCATAAACAAAGCCAATTGTTTGAAAAGTGGGTTCTCAGGAGTTTCTTAAATTGAATAGTTTAGGTTGTGGAGGTTATTTGGCTAGGTAGTGAGTTCCAGATTTTTGGCAATAGTGCAGGCAAAGAGAGATTTGCCAGCATCATTTTTGTGTCTGAAAACTAGATTGTAAGTCTCTGGTAGGGATGTGGGGGTTAATTATATTTTGAAGTGCAGGGTTTTTTTTCTGGAAGGTAGAAGAGATTATGCACTATTGTGAGTTGATTAAACAGAAGTAGTTGAGGTAGCTTGAGCCAATTGAGTTGGTTAAGGGCAAGACAGTGGTGCAATTGGTATGAAGTTTCAGTAGCAAACTTGGCTATTTTGTTATAACAAGATTCCATTTTGCTCAGATCACTCTGGCGGAGATTAATAAGGATGGGAGAGGCATAGAGAAGGATGGATAAGAGATGAGTTCTTGCAATAGTAGCTTTGGTTTGTTTAAAGTGTTTGTTCCTATAGAGAAGTCCTAGTTCTTTATTAACTTTCTTAATGGTTTGTGCTATATGGATGTCAAATTTGAGGTTATTGTCTATTTCTACACCTAACAGTTTAGTATGTGCAGTTAGAGTGATTTGAATGTTATCTTTGGAGTGAATGGTGAAAGTGTTGTTGAGGGGGGGGGGGGGCATGACCTGGGCCAAAAATAATTATTTTAGTTTTTTTGGGGGTTAAGGATAAGTTTGATGCTTGTGAACCATGTTTCAGCTAGAGTAAAAGTGTTTTGGGTGAGGATTTGCAGTTCCTTTAATGTGGGGGTGGCACTTATAAGTGTGTTGTCATCTGTGTATTGTATTACTGATGCTGTGAGTGAGGAAGAATTGATTTGGTTGGTGAATAGTGAGAACAATAGTGGGCCAAGGATGGATCCTTGAGGGACTCCTATGGATACTGGTAGCAGGGGGGACAGTTGGTCATGCCATAGGACTGCCTTCTGTCGACCAGATAAGTAGTTAGTAAACCATGATATAGTGGAGGTCTGAGGCTTAGGGTAGATAAAGTTTGGAAAAGAATGTTATGGCCTACCATGTCAAAGGCTTTAGATAAGTCTAAGTGCCTCAAACACCTATCCTGTACAATTAGGCTAAAAGCCCTGTCCCTCTTGTCAGTCTCATACAGACTGCTCAGAGGTGACCTGAGTCTGGCATACAAAGCCATCTCAGACCCAGCCTTGAATGAGTTGTTGCATATCTGTAAGTCAAACTCCATATGCAAGGCCTCGACTTGGTTTGTGACATTAATATAACTTGTTGGCAGGATAGGCTTATTTCCCAAGGACTCCACCATCTATGGAATAGACTCACTCTCCATGTTAAGCAGAGTACCTCACTAGCCTCTTTAAGACGAACCTGGATGGAAAGCAGAAAGTACACCTCTGGGATCCCAACTGTACCCCTGCTGAACAGGGGAAACAGGTGCTGACTTTGTGGCAACATGGGCGAAATTCTTGGCTAGACATATAAAGGTCTCTGGGCCAATAGCGTACTATCATCCTATGAACATATGAGCCTATAAGAGTGGGGGAGTCCTATGGAAGATAATTTGTGCAGCAGTGGCTGTTGTGAAACTGTGTTGAATGCCTCAAACATGTCTAAGAAGAGAGAAGAAACTAAGCTGCCATTATTTTTGTTAGTATCAATAGTTTCAATGAAGTTACATAGAGAGATAGTTGTACTGTGTTGAGCCTGGAAGATGTGTTGAGAGTTAGAGAGCAAATTGTTTTTGATGAGGTTTGATGGGAGCTGGGAATGCATTTCTCTAGTATTTTGGATATGTGTGACATACCCTGTGTAATCTTTTTAACAGTAAACTAAGTTACTTGTAAATATTTTAAGTATTCTTTGTTAAGACTTAAACAATTTTACTTGTATGTAATATTGTAAACTGTTTAAATTGAAAAGAACATGTGACGTAATTAATTTTGTTATGAAATGGTCTACGTGACTTCTATGTAAATTCATGCAAAATGCAACCAGATTGTGGCTGAAATGGTTCCAAGGATCATTTTCCTTCCTCTTTAACAAACACAAATAAAATAATTTTGTTTGTAGTTTTATAGCCCTGAAATCTTTGTGCTATGTTTTAATATTTTCATTAAGTTTGATACTGCATTTTTTCACGGTTAGATTATTCTGCTTGAAGGTTACATTAATCTATATAGTTACTTTCAGTGTGCGGGTCAAATAGGTCAAATATTGTCTTTAAGGAGAAAATAATGTTAATCCTTTTCAGGTTGTTTCCATGTGGCAGTATATAGCATAAAAGAGAACCCTTTTTTACTACAAAAACATATTTTCAGAGAAACAGCACCTGTATTACACAGATAAATGCCTATCTTTTTAGGGTTATGTACCGCCGGATAAATTTTTTCCTCACATATACTGTACTTATCCAGTGCCTTTGATCTTCTTGCATAATTATCTTAAAAGACTGTTCAATCAATTCAGCTGAAACTTTAGATGTGACCTCACATATCATGTGCAGGAGAAGAATTTCCACTGGATCTTGGAGAATGCAGTAAGTAGCACCTGACAGTGTCTTAGCACTGCTCTCCATTGCTAAGTTGAATGATTTGTCCTTGGTCTGACATGTTCCCTGAAACCACTATATTCCTCCACATCTGCTAGTAGCAAACCATACTTAACATGTAACATCACTCCTTGTTATTAACCAAGAAAATAACTTTGAAGGGCAGCCTTGGAGTGCTGATTGTTTAAATGACTTGCTCGGAGTTACACAACTGACAAATGGGAAATAAAGGAATCAGACCCAGTTCTACAGAATGAAGCTTGTTAGTAACACATAACCTTATTATTCTATGGGAGGGTGGCCTAATGGTTAAGGTGTTTGCCTTACAAACACAAGGTGCAGGGTTTGAGTCTCACAAGGGATAATTGGCTAGGCTTAAAATGGCTCACAAGGGCAGTTAGCCTTGTACTAGCCTATGAAGCTATGACAAAGAACCAGGTAATTGGCCCACTTTCAAAATACATATCTTTCCAACCTCCATACCCTTGTTACAACTTAGTTTGTACTTGAAAGTATATTGCAGGCAAGCAACAAAGCAGTATTGTGTTCCTTAATCTGGCAGCCCCTCTATACAGCCCTAGTAACTTGCATATCCCTAGCTCTTTTACAGTGTTTAATAAGCCTTAATTTAGATCACAGTTGAGCAATTCCTTTACCTAAATTGGTAACTATTCCCTCCACTAGGTCTTAGAAGTAGGATAACACTGTAGATTAAAAACCTAGTCTCTATACTTACATGCAGCAGGTTTTAAGACCCTGCAAACTCCTGACTGGTGTAGCCCCGCTCCGCTTCGCCCTCGCTTCGCTCGGGCTCGCTCCGCTCCCCACCCTGCCCCCTTATCCCACCCGCCCCCACTATCCCTATTTTTATCTAGGAACAAACCCATCCCACTCAATCCCGAACCAATCATAGCCTCCCTCTAATTTAATCCATCTCCTCCCACAATCTCATCCATCTACCAATATCTCAGCAGGCCTACCTAACCCTTTCCCACTCTTTTAGCTACTTCATCTTTTAGTAGTATGGGTAAACTAATAAGCTCTATCATCCCAATAACATTTCTACTTTTATTCATCCTTTATTTCTCAACTAGATATGAAAACCAAGCTCTCCAGGGCTTTCACGTCCCCAATGGTTTTACCTCCTATTACTCAAACCTTCCCACTAATCTGCTTTCTCCTTCTAACTTCACCACTACAACATTCTGCTATAAAGGTGTATATCTTACGCTACGTCACCCTAAAGTTACCTCTACAAAATACAGTTTAAAGTTAATTAGTAAGCTACTTAGACTGATAGACCACCTGAAAAAATGCATTGTTAATGATGGTGATATTCACCCCAACCTAGGCCCAACCACAAACGCAGACTATATTACCCCTAACCTATCACTAAGAATCTCTAGCTCTCTTCTTATCTTCCATCTAAATGTTAGAAGTATTAAAAATAAAGTTCACAATCTACATGCTATTATAGCCACACATTTCCCAGACATCATGTGTCTAACGGAAACTTGGCTCAAACCTTCCACAAAGGATGAAGAGATTCTCCCACCTGGATATAATTTGCTTAGGGTAGATCGAACAAAAAAGAAGGGAGGGGGAATAGCTGTTATGTTTAAAAACTCATTGAATATCATCTTGAATTCCTTACAACCCCCAATCATCTCCAATATGGAACTAATTTCCCTAAAAATATGCCTAAACAACCAAAAATGCATTAACCTTATTGTAATCTATATCCCACCAGGGAATAACCAAGATACTCTGGAATCTACCCTATGTTGGCTAACCATGAACTACCCTCAGGAAACCATTATACTGGGCGACTTTAACATTGACTGGTCCAAATTCTCTGACCAGATGAATCCCTTGCCCATTAACTTACATGGCTTCTCCCAAAACATCATATCACCAACAAGACTTGGAAACGCTAATCAAAAAGATAGCACCATTGATTGGATTCTTACCAATAAAGATACACCAAACTATACCAGTGGGACCCTCCCAAATGACCTCAGTGACCACCTTGTCACTTTCATCATGAAACATAAAATGACTTGTACAAATCCTCCCATATATAGACATGTTAGAAATAAGAAGAAATTTCTCCCAAGTCTATTTTTGGCTGAACTCAAATCCTGTAACTGGTCTATGTTAAAAACACTTCCCCTTGATGAGAGTGTGTCACTCTTCAATGACACATTTCTAAATATACTGGATTCACATGCCCCTAATCGACTCATCAGATCAAAGGTCCGGATTGCACCTTGGCTTACCAATGAAACTAAATTAAAAATCAAGCTTAGAAACCAAGCATGGGACAAGTGGAGAACCACTAAAGCACCACTAGACCGTATTAAATTTCAGCAGCTTAGAAATTCCACTAAATCAGACATAACCCGGGATAAAAAGAACTACTTTTGTCACCTCCAGGATAAACACCGGAATAACCCTAAGAAGTTTTGGGCAGGTTTCAATAACCTCCTTCACTCAGGGAAATCCTCTACCCCAACCCCAGAGAAATTTATTGGTAAAGATCCTGTAGAAATGGCCAATGCTTTCAACACTTTTTTCACCGAGACCATCCAGTCACTAGCCAGTCAGCTACCTTCTTCTTCCTCCTCTATTACTACTGCTGTTACCAATGCTCCACCTGCCTTTAACCTTCAACCAATATCCACCTCCTATATAAGAACCCTATTAAAAAAACTTAAACCATCCACTCTATCGGCCGATCGACTCCCTGCTGAATATTTACAAATAGCATCAGATGCTGTAGCCTACCCCATTTCAATCTTAATTAACAGGACTATAACAGAAGGCAAAATCCCCTCTCTTTGGAAAATATCCTACGTCATCCCTCTTCATAAGGGTGGTTCCTCCACAGAAACTTCTAACTATCGACCGATAGCAATATTGTCACCTATAGCAAAAATAATGGAAAGATGTGTTCACAAACAACTCCTACATTATCTCACTCTAAATAATCTTTTATCCAAAACTCAACATGGCTTTCGCCCCCATCATAGTACTACTACTGCCCTCCTTTCCTTTGTTGATACAATCAACAGTAACCGTAACAACAAACTAATTACTTCTGCTCTATTTCTTGATCTGTCAAAAGCCTTTGACATGGTCAATCATCAACTCTTACTACAAACTCTTGAAAACCTTCACCTTGATAGACCTGCCCTAAACTGGTTCAAGGCTTACCTTTCTGGTAGACAACAGGCAGTTCAGTGGCAAAGTAAACTATCTCACCTACTACCTAACACAATAGGAGTTCCCCAAGGTTCCATACTTGGCCCCCTTCTTTTCTCTGTATTTATAAATGATCTCCATTCAGTCATCCCTAAAGCCACCTGCATTCAATATGCAGATGACTCTACGTTGATTTGCTCGGATCTCTCTCTTAATAACCTCCAGCAAGCCACCCAACACTGCTTTACTGTAGTGGAAATATGGTTCACTGAATGGAAACTTATCCTAAACCCGAAAAAAACTAACCTACTACTAATTCTCCCCACCCTAGCCTCTTCTTTAGGGCAACACCCTCCACTCTTTAATAATACGGCCTTCCACGTTCAGTCCACAAATGGGACCATCATTGAGCCTGTTACTAACACCAAACTACTAGGTGTCACAATTGACCACAAGCTCAAATTTGATATTCACATTAGCCAAACTATAAAAACTGTTAACAAGAAACTTGAATCCATGTATAGAATTAAGAACTTTCTTACGCCCCATACTAAACTAACTATAGCACGTACTCACCTTCTCTCCACCCTACTTTACGCTTCTCCGATACTTTCCTTCCTCAAAAAAACTGAGCTCAACAAACTCTCTGTAGCTTATAACCATATTGCCAAATTTGTAACTGGCAAACCTTATCGTACTCATCATTGCGTTAACCTAAGAAAACTAGGTTGGTTAGAACTCCCCAACCTTCTCAAGTTTAACCAACTTACTGAAGCTTATAAAATTATCAAGGAGCCAGAAAAAAGCCCCTCACTACACAAACTTTTAACCCCCTACTCCAATCTAAATAGTCTTAGATCCTCTAATAGTGTCCTGGTTCATACAACGAAATCCAATAATTCAGGTGGTGATGCTCTTTTTGCCAATTCCATCGGAAAACTATGGAACGCCCTTCCAAACAACCTAAGACTAGCTACCTCTCCCCACCAATTCAAAACTAACCTTAAACAATACTTTAACACTCACTGGCTATGTCCTTGTACCAAACCAGACTAAATCCTTTATCCCCTGCCTTTCTTCATGTTGCTCACTAATTGTTCTCTCTTTTCTCTCATCTCCAGATCCTACATTTTCTATCACCTCCTGTATGTTGACCTCTCTTAATTCTATTTTTCTATTTCCTCCATTTTTTTCATTATTGTTAAATTGTTCTGTTTGTATTTTGTTCTCCCTGCTTATGTACCCTTTACAAAATTGTATTTTCATTATGTAAATTAATTTTTGTATTAACCATTGCGGAGTTTTTCTCCCCGGGCCGCTGCTGAAAACGGATTTATTTCCAGTTGGACTAGCCCGGTAAACAAATGTAAAATAAAAAAAATAAAAAATAAAATAAAATAAAAAAATTGGATATAACCTTTCAAAACATTTCTCCTTCTTCATATAGTTTAAGTAGCCTGATTTATTTTCGTAGTCTAAATGCATCTTAAGACAACTCTACTTCATCAATTTTCCTACATCCTCCAACAGAGTTTAACCACAGCATTAAAGGTCATAAACAATAAGTACACAGCATTGTGTCTTCTCCTTGTGTACATCTATTCATAACCTTTTCCATTTTTTTTCCTGCGTAGAATTCATCAATGGGCTGCCTATACATTTGTGATCTTTAAAGCCAGACGTTTTACCATTTATTCTATTGTTAGAGCTCTATGGCTCAATTTCTATAGCCAACAGTTTTTTGTATATCTCTCAAAATTTTGCACTTCTTTAAGATTTATTTTCTCCTTTCATCTTATATTTTAACATTCTTACCTACATATAACTGTTGTTTGAAAGATTTAATCATTAAAGGGCATGTTCAGCTGACTGCATCTCTCTCTCAGTATATATATATATATATATATATATATATATATATATATAAATATAACATTATATCACTACTTGACCTGTATTTGTTTTTGCAGTTATTCTGCAAGTTTCCCTCCACATAATTCCTCTGCAAATTTCTCTTGTTCATTAGTCTAACCGTTGCATATCAGTTAGTTTGTACCACTTCCCTAATTATCTCTTCTGAGATCATGTCATTTTTTTGCAAAATAGAATCAAAGACCATGCTGGTCTGCAATTTATCATCATCTTTTCCATTTCCATTTTTGTGTTCAAATCACAGAACTGAATCAGACAAGCTAGGTAGGATCTCACTTTTATGAACCTATGCAAGTTATAGTATAATAAGATGAACACTAGGAAACATTTGTAAAGAATCTGTAATTACTAGGATTATGTTTGCCATTCATTATTCAAGATAGCCATTTTAGCGATCTTAGACACTCTCAGAACCTCCCAGTATTTTGATATCAGTCATGAACCTTGAATCTAGCTGCTTACATTTTGGCTGTATGTTCCATCAATTTCTTTCATTTATTTCCACCTCTTCTTCTGAGAAAGGTTCATTTTCATATCCATTAATATGTCCACCTTCAACTGCTAGGTAGTTCTACTTTGGTCACTCATTTTAAAATCCTTCAGAAAGTTCTCACTAAACCATGTGATGTGACTTGTAAATTACTCACTTACTTCAACCCTGCCATAGCTCATAACCAAACAATCACAAATGTTGATATTGCATCTGTATCATGTAATTAAGATATTTTGGAATTGATTGCATGTGTATCATTTATTTTCTTATTTACTTAAACAAGATTATTCCAAAACAGCTTCATTACCAGATCTGTAGACTTTAGAAGTCCATTAACCTCACATTATTTTCCAACTTTTTATTTAATAAAATACACTAATTTTATTCTCCCAGTTTCTATCACTGCAATTCTGAACTGAACAGCTGGAACCATTCTCAATCATGCTTCAGTACCATTCACTTAGACACTTGTTTTGTCTGGTTGTTTGTTTTCCTCTTTTTATATTCGCCACAACATCTCAGCCAATATTGTCTCATTTACACACCTTGCCATTTAATTCACTGTTTCTTATCTCAGTTTTCTGAATCACAACCAGGAAGAATGTTATGCTTCAATATCAAGCCTGCTTCCTCCAATCCCTATTGCCTTATAAACATATAAAACAATATATATTGCACCGTGTGAGTTTTTACAACATTAGTGTTTTTTCATCAACAGTCCTTGACAACACTATTCCATTAATGTTCCAAAGAAGAGTGTGATTTGGGTTAACAAGCATTTTACATTTTGTTTGTGCACAATTGTGTCCAAAATCATTAATGGATAGGAATGTACAAAT
Source organism: Protopterus annectens (assembly GCF_019279795.1). NCBI lineage: Eukaryota > Metazoa > Chordata > Ceratodontiformes > Protopteridae > Protopterus > Protopterus annectens. The sequence continues at coordinate 55,769,229 of NC_056734.1, forward strand.
AACATGCCCATGTCTTAGAGATAGCCATGCTGTTCCCAATTAAATGAAAATTGCAGTTGTAGATGTGGGCGTGGATCATTCCTTACAGTAACCTTCACCAAACTCCTTTTTATACTTCCTTTATGTGTGCAATGCCCCACCACTGGCCCAGTAATCAAGGAGCCTCAATCCTCATCACTAGCACCAGTGGGGGATGTACATTGGGAGGATGACAGGAACACACACATTATTTCCAGATGCCACTCTCTGCATCAAGTGAAATTTCGCTTAAGAGCACACAGAGACCACAGTCAGTCTGAGGCTGGTTTCTCCCTCTTTCTCCAGATCCCCAGTAAGACTCCCCACTGGCATAGCTATAGAGTTAAGATCTCAGATGAGTAACCAAACCAAGACTTTCAGCATTCTCTCCATCCATCCATTGGTTTGTGTCACTGCCCAAGTAGCTGACACACACACACTTTGAGGTTTGATTTATACACACACACACACACACACACACACACACACACACACACACACACACACACACACACACACACACACACACGCACACACACACACACACACACACACACACACACACAGACACACATACACACTCACACACATGGGAAAGGCTGGTACAGGTTTACTAGCTATGCCCCCTTCTGCCCAGACTAAGTAGTTATTACTGCCACCAGCCAACTCTTTATCAGCTACTTTAAGCCCCTTAACAAAGGGTGCCCAATCTTACTGTGTAATATTACTATACAAATGGTAGTTCGACTAAGAGCAAGGCTATTAGAAGTGGCCTGTAAAGTGTCACTAAATAAATATGTAAGTACTGCCAAAACATAAATATGTCTCACAAAGATCAGCCACAATGAAATTTCAAATATATTTAATAATAAATAATAAAAGAACAAGACACTACTAAATATATATACAGTGATATCAGTGTTCAAAATCACAGGAAAGATTTACAACAACATTGCAAGACAGTCTCAGATAAATAAAGAAAAAATATCTAAGCTAAGCTTTGCGATATTCCTGATTTAATCTAAAAGAATTATACTGTTCCCCAGTGCACTTACTTAAATAGAGCAGCAAAAGACAGATGTGGTGAGTGGCTCCCCTAGCTGATGTTGTCAGGTCAAAGACAAAATACAGAATACAATCTCTCACTAAGAGACTTCCCAAATTAATATCTCAAACATTACTGCTGGGATAGCTTGCAGAATGACATCATTTATTGCCATCTGACTCTATCCCAGGTGAAAAACAACCATTGATGCAACTGGTAGTATTTAACAACTACCTGTGAAAATACATACACAATGGCTTTTCCCTCAGATCTAGGCAGATCCTGGAAGTCATAAAACAATTACCTTCCTACACATTTTAAAACTAGCAATTATTTCACAATAGAGAAAGCTCCCTAGTATAGACATTGCATCTTTTACTGATAATGTCTTTTTTATGACCCAGCCATAATGTAATTTAATTTCAACTATTTTTTCTTAAGTTTTGCAAGTTAACCTTCTGTGTTCCAGTTTCCCCTGTTAAAATATAATACATTTAAATAGTTACAATAGAGTATACACATGTCTGTTCTTTTCCAGCAGGATACACTGTGGATACATCTTTAAGTTCAGCACTTTACAAACCTTTTTTCAACACGTCTGTACAAACCTAGCTTGATATATACATAACATACAGTTCTAATAAGGTTGAAACACAAGCATCTTACATGAAGCATGTTGACATTCACAAATCACACATAACCATTTACAAAATTCCTATATAAATCATGTCGATATTCACAAATGGCATATAATTATTTACAAAATTCCAGATAGCTAGGCTGGCAGTGTCTCTCTTTGTGACAATGTGTTTATTTATTTCATTTCATTTGTTTATTTTGTTTATTTTATTCTGCATGTTTTTTTCCTTAAACTTCAGAAAGCAGAGGGGGAAGAGGAAAAATGAAGAAGAAGAGATCTAAGCAGCCCAGATTAGACAACATTTTAGTTTTAAGTCAATGCTAAGGTATATTATAAAAACAGTCAGTGGAATCTCTCAATAGTTATGTTGCTTTATAATAAATAGAAAGATACACTTGTTTAATCTAAACAGCTGTTAAGTTAATTAATTGAAGTCAGGATGAAGAAATTATATGTTAGCAGATTATTTGTGAAATCATAGGTACTTTCTATGCTAATTGATCTGCAATGAATGTAGCCTTACATTCCCATGGAGGTTTTTAGCCCTTGTATTTTTCATACAAATAGCATAGAGATTGGCTAAAGAAAGATATATATGTTGGTAAATTTATGTTTCCACCATGTATGACAGACATATGTGCTATACTGGGTATGAATTTGCAGAAAAAACATCCATCCATGAAAATTGCATTAGAATAGAGTAAGATAAATACTTTACATTATGTGGATTGGAATACAGTTCCACAGAAACTGTATTTTCTGTGATACAAACCTATCCCTCCTACATGTTCTATTTTTTTTTTTTTTTTTTTTGGAAAAGAGATTAAAATCACTTGAGCCTGTACAAATAATACAAGTGAACATGCAAATAAGTAATAATTCTAACAGAGTAAGGTCTGTTGAAGTTCTATATGTGAGGCTGAGGTCAATGAATCAACCAGGTTGGAAAATCAAGTGGCTGTTATTTAGTAACTGCACTGGTTTATTAAGTAACTACTTAATAACTAATTACAGAACAAGTAGGTCTGTAATGAAGATGATCAAGACAAGCCATGAATAAAAATAAACTACAGGGGATGGAGCAAGATGATATATATTCTGAATTTATTTCAGATATTCTAATTGTATATGATGATACTTCAAAGAGGACAAACTGTGTCTGCCATAAATGTAGCTAGGTTAGTCATCTCTTTGCCATATATGGGTAAAGCTCTGTCTGTGACCCACAAGATCTAATACTGGCTATTAACTAGAGTAATGGTGTGCCAGTAAAGGAGGCTGTGACTGCCTATCCTACTACCACGCAGCCATTCTCAGATGGTTCAGTCCACTGTAGCGTCAGCAGATCTGTGTTATATAATGTAGGAGCCAGGGTTATTCATTTGGATCTGCCCAACCACATTTTTATGTTTGCTTTCAAGGAAATGATATGAGAATGTACATGGCCATTTAATAAGGTATAACAGGCCCTCAACTCTGTAAGTATTCATGTCAGCTGTATGTGTGGATATGTGCAGTGGAGAGAGACTAGGACTAGAAGATGAGAAATGGTATGGATATGTGCAGTGGAGAGAGACTAGGACTAGAAGATGAGAAATGGTATCCATGATGTTAGCTTCCCTCACCCTGGTGATGTACAACAGATGGACACAGACACGATGACAGTGGCGGCTAGATTTGTGGTACACACACACACACACACACACACACACACACACACACACACACACACACACACACACACACACACAAACACACACACGCACACCTTACTGGAGGCTGATGAAGCTAGTAGGTGAACACTGTACTTTTATGAACAAAATAGAACAGACAGACCGACCTCATCAAGAAACAATTACCTTTTGGTAACTATTATAGACAAAGAAACAGAAACAGGTAGATGCCAGATTCCTATTTTTCCTGAATGCTAGCTCAAGAAAGAATTGTAACTACTGAGAAGTTAATCTGAACAGAGGATCCAGACTGGAAACTGTCAGTGTAATTGAAATTATATTCCTGAAGTCTTATCATGGAAGCCTGGTCCTGAGTTTAGTTTATCTAAACAGATGTGTTTAAGTCCATGAAGTAAATATGAGTAAATATTTGCTTTTACATTTCTCTGTGAAGACTTCTGAAAGAGTAGGTTGTACTTGGTGAAGCTGTTGTAAAGAAATTAATTTTCTGTTGAGGAGAATTTTACTTTGCCATTTACCTTGTTTGCTACAAGGAAGCCATTGTTTCTGTTGCACAGCTATTTCAATGAGCTGTTCATTATTTTCAGTACTATTGTTTTCTGCATTGGTAGCTTGCAGATGGCAGAAATACAGTTTTACATAAACTGTCATTCTGGGAAACTACGTGGGATGTGCACTACTTTTGTTACATTTCCCTCAACAGAAATATAGTTTTGTGAAGCTGTATGGAACATGCTTTCCCTGAGTTTTATTTTTTTCTTCTCTATCCAGAAATACCAGCACTGCTTAAGAACTGTGATTGCTAACAAACTGCTTAACAAGCACAAAAGTAAATGTTTTCTTTTACTGTGGAAGAAATCTGTGCTGTATTGACAAAATCAGTGTGCTGGGTTGACTGAAACAATGTTGTGTAACTGTTAGGCACTTGTCTCTAGAAGAGAATTTATGGAAGTCAAAGGATCCTTGTGGATCTATAAGAGAGTAGATTACTCTTTACTGCTAAAAAATGTGTTCCCATACGTGGTTAATTATACAAATGAACCTCATGGCAATGCACAATGTTACCTGAAGGAAGTGTAGCTGCTGTTCTAATTGTCTTTTTCCCTACAAGAACTGCAACTGCTGAGTCTAAGCAAATTGAGAAGACTGCCTGAAGCCATGGTGGATTTCACTACTTTAAGCCTTGATGCACTTGACTATTTGAAGCTTTGGTGGGTTTGACTATTCCAAACCCACCAGGCTTGAACATTCAAAGCCTTGGTGGGCTTGTCTACACATAGCCTTTGTGGGCTTGACTAAAGTGTTTCTGGAGAGATACGTAGCTGCAGAATAGAACCTTCTTACCCTGGAAAAACAAAGTTCCACCATGCTGAACTGGCAATTGACCTCAGCGGGAGTCCTAAAAGCCAGTAATGCTTTAAAGATAGAAGATAGAAGATGATGTGGAGATCCACTTGGTGGCCTTTAAAAGTTTAACTGGACAAGAGTATTGGCTTCAGACCAAGTGAACCAGGATTCAATTTTTGCATATGGTTGAGGACATGCTGAAGGCCTATATGGGCTTAGATCATACAGATGCCCAGAACTGCCACAAGCCGAAATAAGAATTATTGCCAAGGGCTTCAGCTGAGGCCCAGTATCCTAAAAATCCCAACTTGGCATTTTGTGCTAACAAACTATTAACAATGTCATAAATGTTGACTTGATTCATTTTATAAAATTGTTGCTTGGACCACATGTGAGGAATGTAAGTAGCATTTGAGAAATACCAGCAGTAGACAAGTTTAAAATATCACTAAGTAGTAATTTAAGAAACTGAGGCATTTCAGAGAGACCCTCAGAATTCTCAACTACTTATTCATTTAGTGGAACACTCACTTTTAACTGAACTAGCAAATGCTATGTTACATATTAAGGGCTAATAACAAGCCTTCATCTAAGTGTGTTGTTTTCCCTGTAGCCAACAAAATAAAACAAGACAAGATAGACCGAAATGGCATAGCGCATACAGATGTGAGCAAAGCTATCCTCTGTGTGTTTGAAAAGTTACAGTAAATATATTATTTTTTTTTAATAATCATAGCATGTTTGAATGGCATGCTGCAGTGTGCAAGCATGCCTTATTAAAAAAAAAAAAAAGTGGAAAAATCAAATATTAATATCATGAGACAGAAATGTATTACAGGACCCTGTATCCATTATCTATAATGGTGCACTGGTGCTGTTGCTAATGTGGAAAGGCTTGGAAGTGTGTAGTATCCCGGTTGTGAGCACGGATCCCATTGCACATGAGGTAGAGTTACTGAATAGCATAAGGGGGTAATTGTGTCCACATATCCCCTCCATATAGGCAGAGAACCATGTTGGTATCCACAGAGGAGGTAGCTGACATCAAGAGATGGTGTATCCAATAACTTCTAAGCTGACTGGAACTTAGCTGTGCCTGTTTGTGTGGCATGCCTCCATGCTGAGTGTGGAAGCATGAGGGGATGTGTGCAGTGACATCAAAGCTTTGTTTAACTACGGGGTGTGTGTTTCCATGTGTTTGCATGGTGTGCCACTGTGCTGAGCATGTATGTTTGGGGTGGGTGTACACTGGCTACACACTGGAACCGTGGATGATGACACCCGTCAAAAATGCACACACACCCATGGAAGAATGCCATAATGAGGTACACAGACAAACTAGAAATATCATAGAGAGTGTGTCTGGGTTGTTGAAGTCACAGTTCCAGGACCTCAGTATATCTGGTGGAGCCCTGCAGTACTCTCCAGCCACATGTGTGCATATGTTCACAGTATGTGGCTTGCTACACAATATGATCCTGCGGAAGCAGCTATGGCAGGATCAGCATAGGGAAGGGATAAACAGCCCCCCACCAGTGCTTAGGTTACCACATCCACACTCACAGGAGGACTTGGAGGAAGAGTCCCCTTATGATTTCCCTGTAGGCAGACATAAGTGTGCCCAGTACACCCTGGCATTGGCTAAGAGACAACACATAACACATTACTGACAACCTAGGGCCCCAGGGACTGACACCTTACTCCCATTCACATACATATAATAAAATAGCTAATTACAGGTAACCCATGCAGCCTGTACCTATTCATGTATTGGCTATGCACCACTTGCTTCACACAGAGTCATCCCTGAACTACAGTTGTGACAACTGCTGCATTCTAAAGGTAAGTCTCTAACCTGCACACTAATTGTAATGATTACAATAATAAGGTATTGTATGTATGGATCTGGTGCTATTATACAAGAAAATATAGTGGTCTATTTGGTCAGAGTTAACATCAACATGGGACAACTGATACCCAGTCCAATAGTATGTGTACCTTAATTTTAACTAGGCCTCATGATTGGAATATTCATGACATCAGAGAAGGCAGATGTTAAACCGTGGGCATACATGATATTTGGACTACTGTCTACCCAAGCTGATCATGTGCTGTTGTTCCCCCACCCCCAACAGAGTGGTGTACTCATATAACCACTTTAACAGAATATCAGCTATTTTATGGCATTGGACCAGGCAATCTCAGAGCTGTAAAACAAGATAGCACTCACACATTGTATGTCTCTCTTCATGCAGGATACCAATGTACATATATATGCTGTTGAATGTGTGATGCATGACCCCTCTCTGTATAGTGACCTGTGTGGCTCAGTGGACTAAGGATGCTAGCATGGGTTATGGTATTGATGGTTTTAATCTGGAATTAACTTGTATCTTTTGCATGTGAGGTAGTAGTATGTTGGTGTTTTCACAGAATGTCATACCTCCCATCCTCTTAGTGCAAGAAATGTGGACAAAGCCAGAAAGATTGGGGGAACAAATGCCCAAACATAAGGACAGAGTTTAAATATTGGTCACATAACCCTTGCTGGATGTAAAGGTGTTGCAGTTGTACATATATTCCAATGGATATAAAGTCTGACACACAATTGTTTGTCTGTAGTTAGTAGAATGTAGTGATGTCAACATTGAATAAAACACCCGAAATCAGCAAATGTGTGAGGAACAGACCAAACATATGAGGCAAACCTCTGGACATTTTGTGAAAATCAGGACAGTTGAGAGGTATGCAGACTGTCAGTCTGTTGGTGTTAACATTAACAACCCCAATCATGTATTTAGTACAGCAGACAGCTTGGGAATGCTGTGGACATTTTGGGTGAAGTGCAGTACTGCAGAAACAGGGGCAGATGTTAATGTCTGTAACATACAAAATCCCGGACTGGAATACAGGTAGGTGTGGTCTGGAGTCACATTATAAGAACTGACAGTCCAAGTGGACATGCCCGTACACTTAGTAAAAGTTAGAGCAATTTGCAATTCTGATGGCCCTTCATTGAAATGACCTATCATATATAAATGTGTATACTACAGACATATGCGTATACATATCCATCTGTCAGTATCTGTCTCTCGCATTGCATAGTATATCTATCACTATGTAGTGTCAAATATATATATATATGTATATATATATATATATATATATATATATATATATAGATATATATATATATATATATTATATATAAAAATAATACATAAACTCTCCTATATATATATATGTATATATATATATATATATATATATATATATATATATATATATATATATATATATATATATACAGAACACATATGCATATCACACACACACACAGCTACATTTATATATACATCCCTGTTATATACAGAAATATTTGTGTGGATATCTGCATTGTCCAACATACCCTAATACTAGTGAGTAAACTGCACTATCACACAACAATAATGCTGCTCAAAGGATCCAAAGTAAAGGAAAAGCTGTACATAATCCACTTACCTACAGACCCATATGCCTGCTGGATGTCAGCGCAGAGACAGATACAGATACAGATGAGCAGGTGGTGTAATGTATAATGGTGTCAACGCACGTATGTGCAGGGCACATTGTCCATGCCCACAGTGTCAACTATCTAACTGCAAGCTGCCACATATTGCCATACTGGTAACTGTGCACACATAGCTAGGATAACATCAGTTATCTCACTGTTAGGATACTACATGCAGATAACAGTATGAACCTCTATTACTCTGCAGGTGACAGGTGCTGTTCAACACAAGTCTAGTTTGTGTAATGCACAAATACTGTGCCTGCAATCACATATACAACAGACTGAGCCTGTGGAACATCCGATAAGTATAGTGGTCTAATGTGTATAAGCTTAGGTAGGTAGGGGTTCTAATCTCATTGCAGCCCACTTGGTGTATGTGTGTGTGTGTGTGTGTGTGTGTGTGTGTGTGTGTGTGTGTGTGTGTGTGTGTGTGTGTGTGTGTACCCCTGGAAAACAGCAGACATGCTCTTGTGGGCTATTCACCTGCAATGATTATGCACTTTTTGACCTGTAACTTGCTGCTGTCTTCCACACTGCCTATTCTACATGGTCTGATGATATCAGCCACCTTAAGACTACCAGTTGAAAGTGTAGTAACAAGACTTAATCTGTGGTTGCTGCTGGCTTTAACACTGCCCTATTCTACAAGGTCTGATAATGTCAGCCACCTTATGACTACCAGCTGACAGTGTAGTAGCAAGACGTAATCTGTGGCATGTGTGATAAGTAGTTTGATCTTTTGTGCGCAAGCCTAGATAGTTCGGGTTTTAATCTCACTCTGCCCAACATGGGGTGTGTGTATATCCATATGGCATACATAAGACAACCTTTGTAAAGTAGACATAGCTAGGGCTTCGCATCATTATATTTGTAGCAGATGATGTTGCCCCCTCCCAAATGACTGATCACAACAAGGCTTGCTGATATCAACAATCATTATATGTTCTAAACTGATAGAACTAGCAGACATGAGTTGGGCTGTGTGCATTTAGTACTGTGATCTGTAGTGTGTACAAGTACATAGGTAAGTGTTCTAATCTACATACAGTCAACTTGCAGTATGTGTGTACCTTGGCATGTCCTGTATGCAGTGAGTGGAAGTGGTACAAGCCTGAATATGTGTGAGGGTGTTGCAGCATTATGCATCATGTTATGGGGCCATACGACATGTGAACTCAACTAGCATAATGGCCATACAGCCCTCAAAATCAGAGACATCTGTATACCCCTCGGTACAGGACCAGCACATAGTGTCCCAGCCCAAGAGGGACTCAGGCAGATGCTGTGTGTTGAGTTGATGTCCACCAGGCCAATCAAAAAGATAGCATGTGGTGAGGTGCACTGAGGTACTCTGTGTACCATTAGGCATGGTCTGTTTCTAGGGCGTGATTATGTCTGCTAGACAAATGTCTCCCGGAAGCATGTAACACTAATGTCACATGGCAGGTCAATGTCCTTACAGTGAGTCATCCATCTACTATGCTCCCTACAGATAGGCATCATATGCACTCCAGCTAGGTCCCACCTTGCCCTGTAGCAGACCTTATCACAAATTATGACTGAATGAGTATGCTGACTGCCATCATTATCCTTGGTAGACTGTCATACAGATGTGACCCTATGGAGCCATGCACCTATACTGCTGTACCTTGCTGAAGTAGTATTTCTGCTATGCTGCCATGTCAGGCTGTGCCACTATACTGGCACCATGTGTCAATAGTTATCTCCCCAGACTCCTGCAACAGAAACATACACAGTTCTGTGACATACCTGTCATTGTGTAACAATACTGCCAGTACAACATCTTACAACATAAGGTCCACAAAAGTATGTTGCATACTCATGGCACATACCAGTAGACAGTGTATGTTGGTGGCCATGACAAGTGGCATGCAGAACAATACTGCATTGCACAAGTACATGTCAATTAATATAGTCACCCTCTGCATCAGACACATAACTTAATTCTCCTATATCGATGGGTAGGATGACAGTGATGTGGTACAGGTATCATCACTTGCACAGGATGATGTGTGGGGGTGCTGGAGACTTAAGGTGGAACAAATGGTTGACTGCATGTGTATGAGTCAGGAAAGGGAACCAGTTAGACTGAGCATGGAGAGGTGCCATGTGTGTGTCTGTAGGTGACCTGTATGTGACAGTGATGTGTAAGTGTGTATATGTACACACTCAAGCTCAGTGCTAGCCCTATATGTGTGTATGTTGGGCAGCTGTGGACTGTACATGGTAGAGTTGACAGTTCATCATCTGCGGCCATGAACACAGGAACTGGCTCTGCCAGGAGTTGCACTGGCACTTTCATGCCAAGGTAAGATGCGGTGCTAGTACCTGATCATGACTGCTGTCTCCTGGGAACATGTCTGACATGGGACTACCCAGGACCAAGTGCCCATGGCCTGCGACATCGTGGTGTGGACAGCACATTCCCCTTTGTACTGCTGCATGTACTGCCACTATGGGAGCGTAACTGTGCATGACCACATGGACTCTCAGCAGATGGTGTTGCTGACCTACATCCACAGGTCCAATGCCCAACTCCAACCACATGTTCCAGCACAGACAATATGTGGTCCAAGCAGGCACTGACTCAGCCCACTGTCTATCCACTGCTTTAATGAAGCAATCCAGGGTGTTCCCAATAACGTGGAGGCTGTCATAGATATCAGACTGTGCTGCATCCATAACCTAAGCATACATCTGGTGCTCCATTCAGAATGTGTCATTGCCTCCATGATGGGCCAAAATATGTGCTGAGTGGCCTGTGATGTGACACCTGCAACAGGTATTGAATGGGCAGCAGTCCTCCTATGTGCAACCCTGTCAATCTGCCTGTGTGGAGCTTTGCAGCTGTCTGTTTATAGCCAGTGTCTACACTCATTGAAGCCATAGTTGCCACACTGGCCTGTTCAATGTCTCCACCCTCTAAATTTCCCATATATGAGTCCTGTGGGGACTGGGTATGTGTAGGCATACTGACGGTGGGTGGTGACAATGAGGATAGAAGAGGGATGACAACCTCTGGGACAGATTCAGCACCCAACAACTCACTGTTGCCACAATCATCATCAGAGTCTGAAGAGACACTGACATCAGGTGATGTAGGGAAGAGATCCCACCCCCCCATCACTTGTGGAAACCAGGACAAAAGCAGTACATCACTACTTGCACCATTATTTATGGGAAATTCACAAAGGGTCATAATAATGAGGATCCACAACTGCATTACCAGTCTCACATCCTCTCATTTCAGCTTTCATGCACAACAGACTTCCTCACAATAACATACACATTCGACTCAAGGCTTCAATAAAAAGCACGTCAGGTAAATCACGTGACACTTGACCAGTACAATGTACCTTTTAGGTATGCAATACGACACTGCACCTGGTAAAACAGCACACAAAACCCAGTACACCTATCTTAAATATACACAAATACAAGTTTCAATGCCTAAGGTATGTACCATCGACTTTTTGGTATGTACAAGGCATGTCAGATTAATTCCCTCATGTGCAGCAGGAGGCTTATTCACTCTGAACTATAACTGCAAAAGTGTTTCTGCTTGTTCAACTACACTCCTGTGATTACCCACTCTAGGAAACTTAGATAACTGTTCCAGACTGGACCATACAAACATTCTACTCTGGTTATACACAACATTACCTTTACATAGGGAATTATCTTCACCCTTATCCTTAACTCATATCACTCCAGTGGAGCTCACGAAGTTTGTACTGTAACTTCCAGTGGGCAGAGCCTAAGCCTTATGACAGAATCAGATTATGTCCTCACATTTCAAACAAATGTTCATGTCGCTGGAACCATAGGGGTTATGAAAGAAGCAGAAATGGCAAACTCTTTAGCACAAACTATTTTTATTGTGGTATTATTTTTTAGGTTCTAGGTCTTAAACTGAATTTTATAAATCACAGTAAATACAGTAACTATTACAGTTGTAATATTTTGTAAACAACTTACAATATCTCAGCAACCACTCAAGTTGCAAACATGCTGTCAGCAGTATTTTATTCATCTAGCTGAGAGCATTCATATGAGGCTAACACATTCTGTCTGTGTTACTTGATTGTTGAGCTATTTAGAAAAATGTGAAAATTATATCTATGCAAATTAGTATCATACAAAAACAGTTAATATCTATTTACCTGTACCAGATGGAGGTCAAATATTAATGCAGTTGAGTTTGCCATTGGGTGAGCTTTAATATGAAATATTTTAAAACCTTGTACATAGCATGGTTTTGGAACAAGCAATATTTAACACCTAGATGCATCAGTAGGAGTTAACTGCAGATACACCTGGAGGGGGTCACTCAGATGTAATGAGTTAATAGCATATGTATGTTCCATAACAAAACAGTATTGAGCTTACCAGATGCAGGACCATGGCCTTGGACAACTCCTTACGGACCTGTAAAAAAGTGAGGGTGAGGTAATTTCAGTACCACCACATGTTGCAGCACAACAAGGTAATATCTGCATATATCTCACATGTACAGTAGCTACTGTGTTACTTGATATTTTGCTGACATTCTGAGTATGAGTGTACAATTGAGCTAACCCCCCCACCACAGCACATAGACCTACCACCCATGTAAAGGTATGTACAGCCTGACAGAATGACTGCTACAGTATTACAGTGGTGATCACAGTATGCTTACGTGAACGATCCTCTGCTGTGGACACTGTACTGCCCACTTCCATAATGTATAGTCCAATGGATGCATGGGAACTGTCTTGTGTCCCTGAGTTCACCAGGAATTCCTCAGTGGCTGTGAGTGGTTATTCCATTGCAGGCCCTCCTCCGGTGATGCCATGATCTCTGGCTACATCAGCTGCCCTTTGTCATGCAGCATTCACCATGTTTGTAGCACAGTGTCACACATGCTAATATGTCCTGTCCTGGTGACTAGTCTCATTCACATCCCAGACAACATCTGTCCACAATGCAGCTTGCTGTTCCCTGTTATGCCTCCCCCTGGATAGGAGGATGCGATGATGCTGCCATAGTCCTTGAATTATTATTTCATTCTCCACATCTGAGAAGGGGGCATGCCTTCTGTGATTACATTAGTCCTAAAACACACCAAAAAGGAAACACATTACAGGATTAAAGGCATGGATGTCCGCTATGCACAGATACAGCAAGAACAAAATGGCTGGCATTATCCACTGCTTGCTCACACATGTCATACCCCGCAGTATTACAACATTTTTATTTATTTTATTTATTTTTTATTTTACATTTGTTGACCGGGCTAGTCTAGCTGGATACATGTCCATTTTCAGTAGAGACCCAGGGAGATAAGCTCCACTATACAACTTTACTGATGCTAAGTATAAAAACTATTAAGAACTACATTCAAATATAAAAATATAGTAATAATCAAGTGGTATAAAAAGTAATGGAGTGAAGAAAGTATGTAGAACAAGACAGCAAGTAGTATGTAATAACATTTACATAGAGAGGGAAGTGGAAAATAGACGAAAAGAAGTGAATTTAGATTGGGTGAAGCAAGTCAGATGAACATGAATTAATGTTAGTCAGGATTGGTACAGGGGCACAGCCATTGTGTTTTGAGGTAAAGCTTGAGTTTCTTTTTAAAGAGAGATTTTGAGGGAATAGATGAGAGTTCAGAGGGAAGCAGGTTCCAATATTTTCCAACAGTGTTTGAGAAAAGAGACTCTCCGGCCTTGTTGTTTGATTTGACAGTGTCTATAAGAAGTTTGTGTGCAGATCTAAGAGACTTTAGGTTGTGGTATGGGTGAATCAGGCTTGATAGTATAGGGGTTTTGTCAGGTTGATAAAGAATTTGATGGGCTATGCTAAGTTGGTTAGTTTTTAGTTGCTGTTGATATTCCAGCCAGCCTAGTTGTTTTAGATTATTACAGTGGTGGGTTCTGTAAGGGTTTCCTGTGGCAAATCTGGCTATGTTGTGGTAGGAGTTTTCTAGTTTTGACAGATTTCTTTTTGATAATTTGGTAAAAATTGGGGAGGCATAGTGAAGGGGTGAGATAAGGTGGGAGAGGGCTATAGTTGTCCTAGATTCTGGAGTGAGGAAAGGTTTGATTCTGTAAAGAGAGCCAATTTTTTTGTTAATGCATTTTAGTGTGTTGTTAATATGGGCATCGAAGTTAAGGTTGTTGTCTATGGTAATGCCTAGTAGTTTGGTAGTTGATTCCTGTGATATAGGTGTTCCATTTGTTGATGTTATGGTAAAATCAATGATGGGAGATTTGCTTGAAGGTGTAAAAAGGAGCAGCTTAGTTTTTTTAGGGTTGAGTAGTAGACAGTGCTGGGAAAACCAGTCTTCTACAGAGTTAAATATGTGTTGTGTGAGGGAGTGAAGGTGTGATACAGATGTGGCGGAGCAGATAAGTGTTGAATCGCTCATGCACTGTATGCATGTGGCTTGGGGAGCTACATGGTGTAGGTCATTGATAAATAAAGAAAATAGGAGGGGGCCTAGTATAGACCCTTGTGGGACTCCAATGTTGACAGGTAGCTGGGAGGATAGAGTGGAGTTCCAGAGTACTGCTTGATGTCTGTTTTGTAAATAGGACTTAAACCAGTTAAGAGACTGGGTATCAATTGAAGTGGATTGGAGAATGTGAATGAGTATTTGGTGGTTGACCATGTCAAAGGCTTTGGATAGATCTAAGAAAAGTGCTGAGGAGAGGGTGTTATTGTTGCGATTTTTGTTGATTGTGTCTGTAAAGGAGAGGAGGGCAGTGGTGGTACTGTGGAATGGTCTGAAACCATGCTGGGTGTTAGTAGGTTATTATGGAGAAGGTGTTGAAGCAATTGTTTGTGTATACACCTTTCCATGATCTTAGATAGGGGTGAAATAAGGGCTATGGGGCGGTAATTAGATATTTCAGTAAAATTTCCACCCTTATGGAGTGGGATAATGTGGGAGATTTTCCAGAGTTTAGGGACATGTCCTTCAGTGATGGTTCTGTTGATCAGAATTGAGATAGGTAAGGCTATTGCTTTAGCTGCTAATTGCAAGTATTCTGCGGGTAATAGGTCAGCAGAGGGAGTACAAGGTTTGAGTTTTTTTAGAAGGGAGAGAATATAAGTAGTTGGGACTGGTTGGAAGTGAAAAGTAGGGGGTGGGTTTAGTTTGCTTATTGTCATGTGTGCATTTTTGATGGGAAGTTGACTTGCTAAGGTTTGAATAGTTTCTATGAAGAAGGAATTAAAGGAATTTGCTGTTTGGTTGAGGTTATTTATGTCAGAGCCTTGTGGGTTGGGTGTGACAGGTTTACTTGGATGTAGTAGTTGGTTTATGGTTGCCCAGAATTTTTGGGGGTTGTTTTGGGGAGAATGTTGTGGTTTCAGGTAGTATTTTTTTTTGTCGTTCATTATTAATTTTTTGGTCTCATTTCTTAGTTGCTTAAAGTTTTGGAAGTCTGTATGCTTTTAGTTAAGCGAGATTTGTTCCAGGCTTTATTCCTGAGAGTGATTTTTTGTTTGGTTTCTATTGATAGCCAGGGGGCAGGTTTAGTTTTGATTCTGATGGAGCATGAGGGGGCATGATAGTTGAGTATAGTTAGAAACTTAGCATTAAAGGCATCAACAGCTTCATCTAGTGGAAGATGTTTTAAGGGTGTCCAGTTGCATGATTCTAGTTCATTTTGAAACATCTCCACATTGAAGTTTTTTTTGGATCTGATTGTTCTGGTTATTATTTGGGTAGGAGGGTTGGTTTTTAGCCTGATGATGTAGGTTAGTAAGTGGTCACTTATATCATCAGGGAGTGTTCCTGTTTTATAGGTATGGGGTTGGTTGTTGGTGAGTATCCAGTCTAAGGTACTTTGTTTTTTGTTAACTTTATTTATTCTAGTGGGGGAGGTGATGGTCTGAGAGAATCCATAAAGGTTAATATGGCTAGTAGGTTGTTTGTTGTTACAAGATTCCCAATCGATGTTTACATCACCTAAGATGATTGTCTCTTGGGGTAAGTTCAGTGATAGCCAACATAGGATCTTTTCGATGGTGGAAATGTTATTACCTGGGGGTAGATAGATGCAGATAATATAGATTGATTTGACTGGGTTTATTTCTAGTTTGGTAATAAGAATTTCAGCATTTGAGCCCTGGGGAGGTTTTTGGTGGTATGTGGTTATTTGAAGGTTAGATTTAAATAATATGGCAACACCTCCGCCTTTTTTTGATAGTCTATCGAGACGTAAGATGTTATAGCCAGGTGGAATGATTTCACTGTCTTTTGTTGAGGGTTTTAACCAGGTTTCTGTTAGGCAAATTATATCAAAGGAGTACAGCTGTAGGAGAGCATGTAGTTGAGTTGTTTTATTATTAATGCTATGTATGCTAAGGTTGGCTACTGAGAGTGAGTTTTGGGTTGTCTAAGCAGTGGGATAACAAAGGGGTCTAGTTTACTGGATTGATTTAAGGAGGTGTCAGTTGGGCCTGGGTTTGGGTGAATATCTCCATTTTTAAGTAGGAGGAGTAGGGTTAGGTAGGTAATTTTTGTGTATTTACTATGTGAGAGAACATACTACATGTGTGGATACAACTGAGATAGTATCATTACTGAGGTAGTTCCCTGTGTGCCATGAGAGATTCTCTTGTATGATCATCCACCTCACACTTCAGTCCACTGTGGTGTGTCACCCCTAAGGCCAGCCACCAAATAATATGTCATACGACCAATGCCAGACAAATAGTAGTGTGCTATTATGACCACTGTATTGGGACAGTCCAATAACACCAGTGTGCCACAATGACAAAAAACAATGCAACCCTGCTATATTGTACACCCCCTGTATGTGTAAGACAGCAGAGTATCAATGACATGTCATTACCACAGGTCTAAGACAGACTTATTGCTGTACTCCTTATTCCCCATACCTCTATCCTCCCATCTGCATCCTATTATATACAAAAATCAGTTACATACCTGGTGGAGTGCAGTACTCCTCTGTTGAAATATGCTACTAGTACCATTTTGCAAAGGTGTGCTCTGTGTGAGGAAAGTCTCATACAGAATGTTTGCCCATAGCCAGCTGCTTGCATTTTAATGTGCTTTTTGTTAGCAGGCAATTGCCTCTAAACCAATCTGTGACTCTGATATGCTAACTGCAGCCAAATCAGCTGAGTTGCACTATCAGCCAATGACATGCAACAACTGTGCAATATATAAGGCCTTCATGAAGAACAGGTCCCCTTTCTTAGCTGTGGAGATAGACATTACTGGGGTGAGGAGACTACATCATTGCAGATAGAAGGTCTGTAGCAGAAACCTTTACACAAAACTGTGTTGCAGGTAATAGACATAGACAATGAGTGTGAACATTTTGGAGGACAAAAGACAATGCAACCCTGCTATATGCAACCCAAGTTGATAGCAATCTCTCATTTGATAACCACGTGGCCAAAGTGGTTAGAAAAACATTTTATATAGCCCACCTAATCATGAAGGGATTCACATCTAGATCAGGGGAGGTCATCGTGCTTCTTTACTCATCCCTCATCAGGCCCATAATTGAGTACAATGCCCCTTTTGGGATGTACCTTAGCAGACACCTGCAGCAACTGGAAAGACCCCAAAAGTACCTCACCAAGAGGATCAAAGGGCTCAAACAGATGCCATATGCTGCCCGGTTAAAGAAACTCCAGCTCTACTCAGTGGCATACCGCCTGCTCAGAGGCAATCTGTGCCTGACGTGTAAAGCCATGTCCAACCCGGAATTAATGGACATGCTGCACCTCAGAAAATCCAAATCCCATCAAGCTACGCACTCGAGAGACTTGAACCTCAGCACTGAAATAAATAGGACATGCTGGAGGGGCAGATTCATAACCAAGAGTCTCCCTTCACTCTGGAATAAAATCCCAGTCCAGGTTAGGCAGAGTCCCTCATTGACTCTCTTCAAGAGGAATCTTGATGAGTGGATGGGAGATCGTAGGTTTACCCCGGTTATCACTTCTGTGTCACTGTTAGAAAGAGGCACAGTATACTAACCTCGAAAAAGGGCATAGCAAAATTAATTTAAAATGGGTGGTGAAAGCCAAACACACTCTAGCTAGGCTTATAAATGCCCTAGTGCAGATAGCTTAGTATGAACCTATGAACCTATGAACAAACTATAGGTATATCTGTGTCAGCTGTGTCAGCCTTGTTGTAGAGGCAGAGCCAGGGTGAGAGTACCCTTTACACTCCAATTACTGCATGTGTTTAAGGTACGTATGTTAGGAAACTGTGTCAATAACAGAGTACTTGGTGACATATAGTAATGCTATACGGATATGGGTGTCCCTAGCTGCAGGCCTGTGAATTACAGCAGTGAAAAGCAGTTATTTATTTTGCAATGATTTGTGTGGATAATGAGTGCATGAGTGACTCATTAACTGTTGTCTTCACAATAATGTAATTGAAATGCAACACAACACTGGATTTGAACCCAGGACTGTGTGTGGCAAAATGTGCTGTAGACTAGGTATTTAACAAACTGAGTTACTGAGTCACTGCTTTAGTGGGTGCATTTCCAATATATATGTGCACACATGCAGGCTGTGACATGTATTTACTACTTCCATCAGTATGTGCATGGCTTTATATGGATGCATTTGTGCACCAGAGTCCCAGATGAATATGTATTTGTCCCTGAATGTCTTAGCAGGTGACTTTCTACATGTTGCTAATAAAAGGGGAGATGTACCTGTCATCACAGGCCTCATTTGCATCTATTATCATGTCTTTGTCTGTCTAGTGGTGTACTATTGCTCCAGAGTCCAAGGTACACTCCCATTTATTCCATTACTTTTTATTCCAGTTTGTGCGGTGCAGCACAGAGCTCAGCTCTGTTGAAACATGCCTAATGACTGTAATTGTTAATTACTGTGTTTTGTTTAAATAAAAGTTTTGTGGCATGATGGTTAATGCAGTAGGCTGCAGGTGTGATGGGTTGAAATATGTCAGAGGTATTTATTTTGTACATGCGTCTTAGAATGTTAGAAACATGTATAGTCAATATAGCTCTACTTAGCTGAGCTCTGTGGTAAAAAATATAAAGAAAAGAAAAAAGGAAGATGGGAAAGTGGTAAAATGGGGGTCCAAGCAGGGGGAAAACATAGTAAAAAGCAGGTAGGTAGGTCCAGAAAGAGAGTACGAAAGAACCACAGCTATCTATTTCTTGTACAGCAACAACTGTGCACTTTGACAGAATTTGTAGATGACTTTGGACTCTCACCCCCAGAAAGAGGGGTGAAGGCAATGTAATTGCATTGTTAAGTCAATGGGACCAAATTATGGGTGTCCAGTGGACATGTGTGTGAAATGGAGAGCTATGTATGGGATGAGATTTTTTTTTGGGACATGTGCCCATTTTTGTAAGGTGAGAGTGGGGAGGGACATAAGTACATGTATGGGAGGAAGTTTTTGCAGAGAGACAAGACAGACAAGACAGCAGACAAGGGTGGTGTGTGGCACAAGAGGAGAGTAAATGTCTTGGATGGCAAGGGTGTTGTGGAATCTCAGTCCAATGTGCTTCCATAAGGTAGCAATGTGACTCACATCCACACTCATGGGACTGTTGACACTGCTCCATCACTGCCCTGAAGGTGGCAGTGGTGGAGGCTGGGCCCTGGGGTGAGCCTACCCCATGAGGCTGGCCAGCATGCTCAACATCAAGCACAGGGATTGTCCAAACCAATGAAAGATGATCTGATACACCAAACCTGGCACTTTGTCTCAGATGACAGCTCCCTCTCCACCACTCCCAGGGGGGGTCCTGACCATACTACCTGATGCTGCAGGTAGTGCAAAGGCAGCAGAGGGGTTACCACCAGGCTAGGTCCAGACATGATGGGACCCGGTGCCACAGCTGGACGAGGAAATGTAAGCAGACCACAAGGAACTGGCCTATCCTTGATGCGATATAGTAAAATGGTTATGACAGTAAGTTAAAGTTAGTATTATCCAAACCAAAGTTAGTATTAACAGAATGGAACATGATAATATTTAGTACTCCATATACATATTAAAGTATCTACAGACTGCTCACTTTACTAACTTGGTAAAAAACAAAAAAGCAAGCTAGCTGCTTTATACTTCAAAAAAACAATTTATTGTAAGTGCTTTCATCGAGGCACATGCCCCAACTTCATCAGACAACTCAACAACCATAAAAAACTTAATTTTATACTCACATTCAAAATTTTAGGGCAGCCACGGTGGTGCAGTGGTTAGCATTGTTGCCTCACAGCAAGAGGTTCTCCAGTTTGATCCTCAGCTGGGATGCCTTCTGTGTGGAGTCTGCATGTCCTTCCTGTGGTCGTGTGGGTTTCCTCAGGGTGCTCCGGTTTCCTCCCACATCCCAAAGACATGCTGCAGGTGGATTGAACACTCTAAATTGGCCCTAGGTGTGAGTGTGTGCATGTGTGTGCCTTCTGTAGGAGGCTGGGCGCCAGGCTGGCAACTCGACACCGTAAAACTTCACTGCCAATCATGAGCGGACAAGGTGATCCGCTGTGGTGACCCCTAACCGGGAAAAGCCGAATGAAGAAGAAGATTCAAAATTAATTAAACAATTAAATCATTGATTAGGCCATTAGTTAAAACTACTTCATATTTTAAAGTGCCCATGCTTCCAGACTTACAATTTATTAAAATGCCTTAGATGCTATAGCAGCAGTATAGGAAAAATGTTTTGACACATTATTAAAACACCTAATAAATAAACCATATTGTTATAAAATCACATATTGGCATGTGCAAATTTGAAAAACATGTTTCTTAAAAGGGGGTATCCAGAACCATTCCTTACACATATTTTAGACGTCTAATCAATGATTTAATTGTTTAATTAATTTTGAATGTGAGTATAAAATGAAGTTTTTATGGTTGTTTAGTTGTCTGATGAAGTTGGGGCATGTGACACGATGAAAACGCTTACAATAAATTGTTTTTGTGAAGTATAAAGCAGCTAGCTTGCTTTTTTGTTTTTTACCAAGTTAGTAAAGTACTGCAGTGGTGGTGCTGTGGTAGCATTGTCACCTCACAGTAAAACGTTGTCGTGTTCGATTCTCAGCTAGATCGTCTTCTGTGTGGAGACATGTGTGAATGGGCATACGTTCATTGAAGGTTGTATGTCAGAACTGGCAACTCGGCACGTAAAAATCTACTGCCAATCATTAGCGGACTGGAGTTCCACTGTGGTGAGCCCTAACCAGGAAAAGCCGAAAGACACAACAACAACAACAACAACAACCAAATTAGTAAGGTGAACAGTCTGTAGTTGTTTGTGATGGCAAGTGAGGCTCAAAGTTCTTCACAACCTTTATTTTCTCAACATGACACTACTTCAATCAACAGTACCTCTGAAGCGAATGCTGTTGGCAACCTTACTATTTTGGTACAGCAATTGCTAAACCAAGTGGATGTACTATGCAAGAATATCGAAGAAAGGAATTATGGAAGATCTCAAACTTCCTCTAGAACACCTGAGAACCTGGGAGCAAGCGGACAAATTTTAACGTATGCAAATGTTTCTAGTGGCTCTTTGAACCCTGGCCTGAGCTGTTCTTCATCTGGGAACAGCACACAAACAGCTACTGAGTCAGGTACTGTATTGTCTAATGTGGCTAATGTGCATAATGGTCTGATTTCTGGTCCAAATGAACAACAGACCAATAATGTTCCTAATACAGTGCCTTCCATGGGAGAATATTTAAAAACTACCTCATTTTTTTCAGTTACAACAAATTCTAATGGTAATGCTAGCAGCTCTGGGGAGTCGCCTATATTGGCACAACTTACAGAATTTGACACTAAACTGATTAGGTGTCGGAGATTGTAATTGGAAGTATAATATTTCCATGAATGTATCTTTAAGCGCATTGTCCCTAAAGGGTTGCGCCAAAGACATTATCCTTTTGGCCTTATAAATAAATCCCCTGCCCACTGTGACTTGACTCAGCTTTTTGATCGCCATGGTTTTGAGTTTTTAGAGCTGTTAATAAAACAATATACAGTACAAATAGATGCACTAAAAACCAACCTTGAATTTCTAGAGCATAATATCACTACTAACTCAGATTTTGGACGCTATAAATATGATTATGCTTGCATCTATACAAGCATTGACTCTAGCATAAATAAAGTAATTGAGATAAAAAAGAGAAAAATTTTCGTGACATTAATGGATATTCCAAAGGATAGTTTACTCCCCACCCTCTGATGTGAATAAACCTATCAGCAGCTTGACTGAGGAGGAACGACTACACATATTGGACAATGGAGCTAATGGGGAGGAGTTAGACGTCCTGCAAGGTGATTTAAATGATCAACCACAAATGCAACTTTGCGCCAAAGTGAAAGAATTAGAGATGGTAGCCAGCAACGTGTAAGTGAGCAAGGTAATGGCCAGGGGAATGATGGTAACAATGGGAATAACCAGGATTTTTGGGGATGCCAGCAGAACCAATGAGGCCAGTGGAGGAGCAACAACAAGAACCAGGGAATGCAATGGAGATGCCAGAATTATCGCAAAAGATGACAAGGGAAGAACAAAGTTTAAGGATACATGTGAGTTCTTTGCAAAACTTTAAAATATTTAATTATATTGTTTTGGATATAGATGCAAACATTGTGGATACTTTTGCTAAGGGGCTAACTTTTGTCCCTGAAAGGAAAGCCAATCTTGCAAAGACTATTGTGGACCTTAAACTGTTTGTAAGGAAATTGAATCTGACATGTTTCATGGGGCCTAATTCTTCACTGAATAGTAGTTTTAGGATATCAAGTTTATTTACCCCACCCCTCCATGAGTCTCTTGTCTTCTTTGAACGAGTATGTGAAATGGATTTAAGGGCAACTTTTGACAGCAAAAACAGTACATCATTGTATAAATATAAAAAACAAGGAGATATTACACAAGAAGAACTAGATGTTTTGCAGTTGTTAAAAATGTGCCATATTAGGGTAATAAAACCAGCCAAGGGAGGATGGTTGGTGTTCATGAATCAAGATATGTATATTAATAAAATGCTTGAATATTTAAGATGTGAAACCTATGAACATGTCAGTTTAAATGAATTTAATGGTGCATATAAAAGAATTCACAATATTTTGAATGATCTGTTTTTGGAAGCAAGTATTACTATTGATATCTTAAAATACCTGGCCATGCTGGCACCAGTTATACCAACTTTATTTAGGTCCCCTAAGATACATAAAAATGTAAATGATCCACCTCTTAGGCCCATAGTAGATGGGGAAGGGGTCGATCACATACGCATGTGCAAAATACATCAACAGTAAATTAAAGCCTTAACTAAGAACTAAAACACAAATTTGTACTGATTCATGGGGATTTTTAGAAGGCATTAATAACTTAGAATATAATAATGAGTTTGCCTTCCTAACTGTGGATATAAAGGACCTCTACACTGTAATTCCACAAATGCTTGGAATACAATGGGCTAGGGAGTTTCTACATCTTAAAGAAGCTAGTAGTTTGGATATTTATGTCATTGAAACATTACTAGAATTGGTACTATCAAATAATGTTATGTATTTTAATGGAGACCTTTACTTGCAGAAAACAGGGGTGGCCATGGGGTCACCCTGTGGGGGCAGTTTTGCTAATTGCGTAATGGCATTTTGGGAAAGGCAATTCCTTTTTAGTAATAACATCTACAAGGACAATGTAGTATGGTACACAAGGTACCAAGACAACATGTTTTTTGTGTGGAAGGGCTAAACATTTATGGTGGATGAATTTATGACAAAAATAACTGAGTTTACTAACTTCTTAGAATTCACATACCAGGTTGAAATGGATTATATCAATGTCTTAGATATTCAGATAAACAAAGATAAAAGTAACAATGGGTACAAGACAACAATTTATAGAAAGCCCACCTACTCAAATGCCTTTCTACATTTTACAAGCTGCCACCCATATTATCAAAAGAAAGCTGTTGTAAAGGGACAAATAGTAAGGGAAGCCAGAATGGTTTCTGCAGATAGTGATTACATATTGGAATGTGCAAATTTGAAAACATGTTTCTTAAAAGGGGTTATCCAGAACCATTCCTTACACTATTTTAGACAAAGTAAATTGTAAAAGAACTTCGGGTCATTTTAGACCTATAGTGCAAAATGGCTATCAAGGTAACTATAGGGGTGATGATATACAAAATCCTGTTGAAACAGGACATATGGGTACCCAACCAAGAACAGATAGAAATGTAACAACTAGTCTATTGATTACATATTCCTTAGATGTTAGTTACATTAAGGGCATCATATAGAATAATTGGACTATAATCCTGGAAGATAATAGGATTAATAAAGTTTTAGAGCCACAACCACATTTTACATATAGAAGAGGGCCAAATTTAAAAAACCTCTAAGAAAGAGAAAGACAAAGCCATGAGCATACGTCTAGAAATAGTATGGGTAAATGTGGACACTGCCAGCAGTGCAAGTACATAAAATCAGGAAACCAGTATACCATTAGAGATAGACAATATGTAATAAGAGGAAAATATACTTTTGATTCCCAGGGAGTGGTATACGTGGCATTATGTGAACTTTGTCCATCATTTTATACCGGCAAACAGAAAGAAAGCTGAAGCAAAGGATTTATGAGCACCAATATAGCATTCAAAAGGGAATTTTGACAAATGCCCTGGCTAAGCATGTAGCCGAGAATCCAACACATAAGTTTACTTTTACAGTAATACAGAAAGTTGAACCTAATCTAAAAAGGGGACCATGAGAATTAAGGTTAAAGGAATGTGAACTTATGTGGCAAATTCGGACATCAGCACATACACCCCCTCAGTTGAATGAATATGCTTCTACAAAATGTATATTGAAGTTAAAAGCACTTTCTAGATAAAATGTTAATTTTTAAACATATGTAGTTTTTAATTCAAACATTTTTATCAAGGTTATTAGATTAGTATAGGCTATGTTTATACATAAACTGATGTTTATTGAATTTAACTGATTTTTATGGATAGTTTTTAGGTATTTAGTTATTTATATAATTTATGAATTAATATTGTATTTATGCATGGAAGGATAGTTAGGGTCCGCTCGAGTTGCCTATAATTTTTTCGATTTCTTCGAAATTGAGATTGAATATAAACAAAAAACAAATTTTTTTTTGTAATGGTTAGGATTTTATGATTTTATAACAATGTGGTTTATTTATTAGGTGTTTTAATAATGTGTCAAAACATTTTTTTCTATACTGCTGCCATAGCTTCTAAGGCATTTTAATAAATTGTAAGTCTGGAAGCATGGGCACTTTAAAATATGAAGTAGTTGTAACTAATGGTCTAATCAACAATTTAATTGTTTAATTAATTTTGAATGGGAGTATAAAATGAAGTTCTTTATGGTTGTTGAGTTGTCTGATGAAGTTGGGGCATGTGCCTCAATGAAAGCGCTTACAATAAATTGTTTTTGTGAAGTATAAACCAGCTAGCTTACTTTTTTTGTTTTTTACATATTAAAGTATATTATGTGTAACAGAACATTAGGTAACCAGTATGAATTAAACCATAAGGCCAGTAAAACAGTTAGTGTAACAAAATATGTTAATATTAAATCATAATAATAAATAACCAATAATAAATTAAAGAAGATAAAGGGTGGGGGGAGAGAGAGAAAAACATACCTTTAGTTACTACACCGGGTACAACTACAAACATCTACAGGTGTGCAGGGTCAGGTTGTGACTATAATTCTTCTATAGCTGATGTAGAACATACATACCTCTCCAGCTGTTTGCATTGGACAGTATGGGCCAATCAGTAACAAATGCAGGTAGACAACTGCACAGAACAGTTTCACAAAATGTGGACTTGTATAACTACCAAGGTGTTATGTAAATTGATCTGAAAATATATAGCATTCCAGGTAATCTTTTTTCGGTTAATCATGGAACAGACAGATTAGGCAGTAGTAATTACATTATGAAAAATTGTGACAGTTGAGAGGCATGTTTGTGTACATTAGATAAACTAGACAGGCATCATGCCTTAGTTGGCAAGCATATGTGTAGAACCCAATAGCTGTGACTGCAGGGGGCATCTTCAAATAATGTAACAACTGACTGCAACAACTTAGAGTAGACATGCAATGACTACAGCCCTATTGCAAATATTAAGACTCATTTATTTAGGAACCCACAATGCTGCTTAACACTTTATTGGTATTGCTGGTAATTATCTATGAAATCTACATACACTATCTGCTCATACACTGGGCTACCTCAGCCATATACCTTTTGTTCCTGGAGTGGAAGAAAATGTGTGCATTATGTGACTTACATTGGCCTGGAGACAACCTTGAACCATGCTATTAGTTGAGAAAGACATTTTACAGAACATTCATTGTGCATTGTAGAGGTATTACAGTTTTACATTTGACTGCAGTGACAGTAGAACACACATGCAATGAATACAGCCATATTATTAAGACACATTTATTTAGGAAACCACAATGCTGCTTAACACTTTATTTGTATTGCTGATAATTCTCTGTGAAATCTACACACACTACCTACTCATACAATGAGTTACCTCAGCCATATACCTTTTGTTCCAGCAGTGGAAGAAAATGAGAGCATT
Source organism: Protopterus annectens (assembly GCF_019279795.1). Classification (NCBI taxonomy): domain Eukaryota; kingdom Metazoa; phylum Chordata; order Ceratodontiformes; family Protopteridae; genus Protopterus; species Protopterus annectens. The sequence continues at coordinate 55,796,183 of NC_056734.1, forward strand.
ATGTGACTGTAATTGGCCTGAAGACAACCTTGAAGCATACTATTAGTTGCGACAAACAGTTTACAGGACATTCCTTTTGCATTGTAGAGCTACTACAGTTTTACACTTGACTGCCGTGACAGTAGAACACACACATGCAATAAACACAGCCATGCTGCAAATATTAAGACAGTTTATTTAGAAAACCACAATTCTGCTTAACACTTTATTGGTATTGCTGCTAATTCCCTTATTTATTGCAATACACTTGTTATTGTTCATTTATTGCACTACAGTTCTAATTGCCCGTTTAATGCACTATGTGTCTAATTGCTCAGTTAATGCACAACAGTTTTTTATTGTTTATTCTTTATTGCAGTACATTTTTTATTCTTTATTGCTTATTGCACTACAGGTAACATAATATAGCTGTCCTTACCACACTTATAGTGCAACCTGGCCAGGCGCCCAGCATATGACTGAATATTGCAAGTCCTCTCAGCTGCAGCTTTTAGAAGAGAAGCACACCATTATGCATACCAGTTTTGCACACATTCCGCTTGCATTTTGGTAAAACAGTGGAAAAAATACTTACATATTTGTGGGGCAGGCCCAGCCCTAGCCTGTTGTAACCAGGTGTCGAATGTCCCCCTCTTTCTTCACTTCAGGTTGCGATAGTGGTGACGACACTGCTCACCAGTGCGGGGGATACCAGTAGTACTGGTAAGATCCCTGGCCAATTGATCCAAGGCCTCAGCCTTACACTCTGAGCCCTATAAATCATCTTGCAGCAGTCTAGATTCATAATTCCATATGAGGAGCTCAACAAAAACCCTGGACTCCTGCAAACCCCATCTCTGCACATGAAAGCATGCACTCTCTCCAACATTGCCTAGCATATCAGCAGATAAGCAGAATCCAAAAATTAATGCAGAATTTCTGCCTATTGGGCTTAATATAGGCTTTTTTTCACACTCTTACACATCATTCAGCAACATTCAAAAAAGCGCCACATTGCTTAACATTGCACAAACCAGCTAAGAAAAGCTGAGCAGCAGGAAATCTGGCACAACAATGGTTTTAGCAAAGCTTGTCAACACGCAAACAATATTAGCTGTTAACAATGTTTAAGGAGTGCTTAGCACCACGCAGCTCTTCCAAACATAAAAATATTGATTTTAATTTAAAAGACATTTTATGTTGTATTCAACACATGATATCTATGTTAGGGACTTGAACCTGGGACCTGCAAACTGTAGCCCCTCATGCTACTCATTTAGCCACTTGGATTGTATATAAAGTAGTATACCTTCATATATACTACTAAGCAATCATGGAGCACCGCACTAATGGGCTTAAACGGGCATACACATATGCAGATGTAAATAATTAATTACATCCAGTTTCTATTTTTTTATGTCTGCCAGGTGTCTACTGTGTATATGTAAGTGAAGCTTTGCATTGCTGCACTCCAAGGTGCACCACACAAATAGACATTAAAAAAACAAAACAAAAAAAATTACAAAAAAAAAACAATGATCATAATTAATTACATCCAGTTTATATTTTTAGATGTCTGCAAGGTGTCAGCTGTCTGTGTATATGCGTGGCTTGGTATTGTTGCACTTCATGCCTCACTGTGCAAACAGACATTAAAAAAAATTATAAAATAAAAAAATAATAAAAAAAATTAAAAAATTTAAAACACAAACTATTAATACACAGAACATTTCAAAAGTAGCACGGAACATTTCAAGAAGCCTCACCATGTACATAGCATCTGACCAGTCTCTACACTTCTGCCTACATGGATTCAATATCCCTATTATTATTCTCTCCCTCGACAGTGCGCCATGATTAATATGCATAGTGCGCTGCTGTGGGGGAACCGTGACCATGTACAAAGGTAGAGTCAATGTAGGCTCTACAAGGAGCCTACACAGATTTTATTAAATCCTGGGAACTGTGTTTTCCAAACAATTTTAGCCACAACTAACTGACACAACTGAGCTAAGCTATAGCAAATAATGCACTTAAAATAATGCTAAATTTTACAAATGAGTAAAACTAAATTATTGAATGGTTTATTAATATACTGTAGATATTAACTATAGTTAGTTTGTGACTGCAAACTTGGTGCCACTATAAACTCCCAGGTGACACCAAGATGTTAAAAATGGCCTGTAGCAAACAACTGGTGTCAAACCTTTCTGAAACTTACTGCAGCAACCAGCATGTAACCTTTCTGATATTTTTAACAGGCTCATATATTCTGTCTCTTATGTCGTGTTCAGTTTTGGTAATATTGAATGTATAACAGGATGAGTAATTAGTTAAATAAGCTGTTGATCTCTTCTCACAGTTTGTCCTGACAAGTCCAAATATTAACATGTGATGCTTCAATATTTTACTCCACCCATTAACATTAATAAAACTACATAATTTGCAGTTACCAGTTTTCCTGGTCTTACCCAGCTCTATGTCAGATTTTAAGCTGTACTCAGTCTTAAATTCCTGTAACTTTATGATATTATTTATGTATGTTTGCATGCATGCATTTAATTATTTATTTACATTTGTTTACTGAGATGATATGACTGGTAGAGCCCCTTTTTAGCAGAGCTGTTGAGGAAAGACTCAACATGAATTTACACAAAACCGTATATAAGTTTTTACAATTCAAATTTCAAACAGTTATTTAGCAGAAAATAAGCAGAAAATTAAACAATGTATAAATATATATGAGCAACATACATTCAGCAAAATGTAACAATAGCAATGAGTGTACCTTACATAGTGAAATGAGAAAGATTATAGACCACAAGCAGAATAAGATAGGTAGGAGCATGGATATAAAGTAACCAGAGCGGTTGATGTAGTAATGACAGGGGAAACTGGCTAGGCTTAAAATAACCCCCAAGGGCAACTAGCCTAGTATTTACATATGAACCTATGAGAGAGAAAAAGCATAGAATATCAGCTTGGGTTGGGTGAAAAGAAAAGAAAAGAAAAACTGGAGGATTTAATGTATGATTAACCATAAAGAAACAGTATTTTAGCCAGGGATGGAGCAAAACCAAGTCTAATTATCCATGAAATACATTTTTAAGACTTTTTTAAAGGAATTGTGTGAAAAGTCTACACTTATATGGGAATGGAATGCCATTCCACATTTCTGAGACATGAGATGAGACTAGAGACTTCCATGCTCAGTTAGTTGCTTTTCTTACACATAGTTTTTATCACTTGATCACAGGGTTCTGTTTCGTATATACCAAGTAAGAATATTGGCTAAGCTTGGGCATTGTGGATTAGAGTACATGTCATGTTCAGTTAACAGTAAGACAAACAGTAAGCTTCTTCAGGGCTAAGCAATGCAGCAACCTGCATTGTAGGTTAGCTACGAATCTTGTAATTTTGTTATACTACCATTCTAGTAGATTCACTTGTTTGTTTATGGATTGATAATTAAGGGGGCCATGTATACTATGTATAGAAGAGTTGGAAGTAGGTATACTGTGGTTATATGTACTTTTGCTTCTTCAGTTAAAAATGAGTTAATTTTGTAGGGGAAACCAAATTTTTGATTTTTTTAACTGTTTCTTTTATATGAGATCAGATTTTATATTTTCATCAATTACTACTATTAACAGCTAGGAGGGTGAAACTGTTTCGACAGTGGTGTCATAGGAAAATATTATGGCAAAGTTGGGTTTGTTCTCTTAGAATGTTTCGGGTATAAAGAGAAGTTTGTTTTGGGGGGATTCTGTAGAAACAGGGAGCTATAGAACCAATCCTCTACAGAAAGGGATAATGCTTTTGCTAATTGCTGTAACTTTTTGATAGTTTTAGCTGCCCAGATGAGAGTTGAATAATTTACATACTGTACAAAAGATGCATTTTTAGTTGATGTGTGTAGATCATTAATGAAATTATTATATAAGAGTAGTCCTAGGATTGAGACTTATGGAACCCCTCCAGATATAGGAAGGAAGGAGGAGATGTCAGTCCATTTGATTGCCTTATGTCTGTCAGATTAGTAACTGGAGAGCCATGACAGGGATAGGCTGTCTAGTTCAAGGAAGAGGAGTCTGCTAAGTTTAGGATGGGACACCCTATCAAAGGCTTTGGAAAGGTCAAGGAATGCTGCTGATATAGCTTGCTGGTATTGCAGTGCTAGTTAATGTGAGTACAATATTGAAGACTGCAGTGTTGACACTATATTGTGAGCGAATGCCATGTTGGATAGGAAAAAGTAAATTATTTTCCAGTATAGATTTTAATAGTTGGTGATAGATGCATTCCTCTAGGATTGGCTTGAGGGAAGAGGATAATAATGGTCCGATAGTTGGTGAAGTTTTTACAGTTTCCACCTTTGTGAAGTGGCAAAATGTAGGATTTCTTCCAGGGCAGAGGGATAACGCTATCATTGATAGAGTGCCTGATTGTGATGTTTACTGTGTAGGCTACTGCATTTGCTGCTAGTTTAATATATTTGGGAGAAAGTCATCTGGGGCAAGAGTAGTAAGCTTAAGTTCAATCGAGGAAACTTTTCTTTATGAAGGAGGTTTGCATAGGTTTGAGCAATATTGTAATTGTTGTTGAACAGAGTCTGTTATAGATATAGATGTAGTTGTGTCTTTTAAGAGTGAGGCAACTGTGTGAATGAAGAAAGTATTGAATTGACTAGCTATTCTTTCTATGCAGTTTGTTGCTGTGGAAGCTGGTTCAGTTGTATGCCAGGGTAGATGAATTTGCTTATTGATGACCAGAATATTTTTAAGGTTACACAAGAGAAAAAATCTTCACCTGGATACTGCAGGCAACGATGTAAAATTGTAAATATCCAGAGGAAAAAAACGTTGGTAGCACACAGCAGGTACGTTAGCAAAAGTATGTTTAATATAACAGAACACAGAGAAAGTAAACACTTTCACGGACAACTCCCACTTCATCAGACTAACATTAAACAGGTTTAACAAAACATTTCAAATAGACTCATAAGTCACATAGCATCCAATAAAAACAAGACATAAAAGCATGTGGAGTGCAAATTAAAGTGCTAGCACACCAAGCTGCTAATGTTATAAAATGAAATGGTCAACGACTATACAAATATCCTATTTAAAACTCTAATAATATATTCATAAAGCCATGTATTAAAATCATATATATATATATATATATATATATATATATAAACAAATATATTTATAAAATTCATAAGTATGTAGTCTGTGTGTTCAAAAAATGCAGTACAGATAAAAAGTATAAAAATATATATAGAGAGGCCAAGAACAGTAAACATTACTAAAAATATGTACTATATATACATATTACATACAAATAGTAATGTTTCAGTGATCTTGCTCTTAAAATTCTTTGAGTCTAATTTTTATGCTAATTGTCAAATGAAGAATGTGGTTTATTTTAGTTATTGCACAATCTGCTATGCTTTTTACATAGGAAAGGCCAATCGTCCTTTGAAAGACAGAATACTGGAGCATATAAGGGATGTTAGGAATGCTAAGGAAAGCAGTGGACTTGCAATGCACGTCAAAGAAGAAGGTCACACACTTGGTTATAAGTTTTCTGTACTTAATATAGTCCCTGTCAATAAAAGAGGAGATAATCTGAATAGTCGTACAGAAGGTGTTGAGCAGGAATGGATACTCAAATTCCAGACGGATGTACCACCTGGACTTAATAATAAAGTATCCCTAAATCCTTTTGGATGCTATGTGACTTATGAGTCTATTTAAAATGTTTTGTTAAACCTGTTTAATGTTAGTCTGATGAAGCGGGAGTTGTCCGCGAAAGCGCTTACTCTCTCTGTGTTCTATTACATTAAACGTACTTTTGCTAACGTACCTGTGTGTGCTACCAATGTTTTTTTCTCTGGATATTTTTAAGGTTAGTATGACCTTCATTTTGTTGACTGGTGTAGTAAGATCTTTTATCTGATTTGATCTTATTTTTTACCTGTTTTTTAAGCTGTCTTTAAAACTGGAGAGCAGAGTCATTTTTGTGTTGTTTCCAGTGACTCCAGGTTTTGCCTTTATTTGTCATTAGCAGCTTTGTTTCTTTTGTCAGCCAATGCGCTAGCTTGAATTTAACTCTTTTATTTTTAACACGGGCATAGTTGTTGAGTATCTAAGAAAATGGTATTGAAGAACGATACAACTTCATCTATGTGAAGTTGTTTAAATAGTTACCAATTGATTGATTTTAAGGTACTGGTAAAGATATCTTTAGCAAAGTTATGTTGTGAGTTTGATTGATGCAGTTTGGAATATATACTCCTAGAACAGTTATGCTTTTATGGCTGTTTATTTTCAGAATAGCCATCGGGATTTCAGCTGTTCTTATAGTTGTGTGTGTGGTTGGGGTGGTCAGATGAAGTCAGCAGATGAGAGTTTGTTTATATATGATGGAAACCCCACCTGCTTTTTTCTGTTTTCTATCAAGTCTAAGTATGTTATAGCCTGGTGGAACCATTACTTAATCATGAATTTCTTCTTTAGCCATGTTTCTGTGGCCATGATTATGTCATAGGTGCTATGAAATTCAGGTGTACACCTCTGAAAAGTTTGTTACATATACTTTGGATATTTATATTAAAGAGCAGAAGCCTTTTTGAATACGATGGATGAGGGAGAGATTGTGGAAAGGAGGGTATTTGTTAATGAGGTCCTGGGTTAGGATGGATATCACCTGACAGCTGAAGTTTTAGAAGGCGAGGTAATTGTGTGTGCAGCCACTTACAGTTAGGTTTTGACAAGTTGACTGACTTGTGATTAGAATAGCAGCTGGGGTAGACATGTTTGTTTATGAACAGGTGTATGTAGGAAGGGGTAAAAAGGGTGAGGGTCATACAAATATTATGTTTGGAAGTAGTTTGTAATTAATTGAAGTAGAGGAAGGCAGTTCAGTTCTTTCAGGTAGATACTGTGGTGAGGATACGTGTGTAAGTGCAGTAAGGAGAAATAATATAAGAATGTTTAGGATTAGCATATTATAGTAGGAAAGAAGGAACTGTCAGGTTAGGTTAAGGTTATGACTTTTTGCTGATTGAACAAAAAGTTCTGGAAGAGGAGGGGGTAATTGAGGAAGTGGATGCTACTTGTGTAAACCTATATAATTGTATTGTGTGAGTATGGATGGTAAGTGAGGATAGGGGAGTATAAGAGTAGGAATGGGCGGGGTTTTGAGATTAGGGGCAGGGTAGGGAAGTAGAATGAGCTGAACCATGGTGGGAGATTCAGGCAGAAGAGCATAAAAAAACAATCTCATGGATTTAAGTAATGATAAGATTTGTATGTAAATCTGATGGGAGAAATATATACAACTTTCACTTGGGAGACAGTTAAACAATTAGAAGCATAAAGCTGTCTCTATTTGCATAAGGTTCATTCATTATTGGGTGCTTGATGTAGTAGAAGAATACTTGTTACAGCAGTTAATTTCCTTTTTGGGGGAGAATTATGCGCCAAAATGTTCACTAGAAATCTGCCCCTTCAACAATATGGTTCCCCAGTTGGAAAATAGCCCATATTACAGTATTTTCCCGTGAGTTAGAAGAGTCTCAGCAGAAGTAAGTTGCTACTGGAATTGCTTTAACCAGGGAAGCCTTGTTCTGTGAAAATAGAATATGCTAATATATTAAATTACCTTAAATTTTAGCAATATAAGGTCTGGAGAGGAGGACCCTTGCTTGTAGGTAAATCCAGGGGTAGTCCCTAATGTCTCTCTACTGTTGTAGAAATTCTAAATCATTCTCCAATTAGTATGGATTTGTTTCAATGTCATGAACTTTGTTGTTATCAGTTAAAATCATAAATCTCTTGAAATCGGTGAATTATGAGGGTTTTGTAACCCTAAATTTGTGAATAATTTTGAGAATAAGAATTAATTTCTGTGCTCCCCCCCCCTCTCTTTCTCTCTCTCTCTTTTTCTTCCTCCACCTAGCTGATTGTATTGGCCAGGAAATGATCATGGTAGCCTCTCTGCCTAAACATACCACATTACTTAATCAACTTCAGTGAAAAAGTTGTCATTGTCAGATATTAATATAGAGAGATGGACCATCTGGTCTTTTATTACACTACATTTTTTGTTTGAGAGAGTAGCAACTCCTCTAGTGCAAATAAGAATTTGAAAAAGTCTTTTTGTGGTAGACAAGGGTCATGAATGAAAAAGGTCAGCAGACCAGCTCACTCACCTTGTAATCAAATTATTAAATAAAAAAAAAAAAAATACACATATGAGGAATATCAGCACATAGAAACATTCTTACATAACCATGCATCTGGGTAAGAGACATCTTCATATGCAAATTTGTAAGTGAAATGTAGTAAGGAACTAGTATAACGTCTCTTCAGTACCTAACAAAAAATACGAAGGCTTACTTTATGTACCCAGATGATAACTTCAATGTTTGGCAAGGTTCTGAAGAGGCAATACATTCCATAGTTTAGTGTCTATAAAATTATAAAAAGTATAAATATCATAAAGGATTTCCAACACATCTAAATGGAATGAATTATGCAGTAAAGAAAGCTGATGTTTCGAGTTTATAACTATATTTAGTACTGAGTTCATTTCTAGTGATGTGTTTTGAGGTTTTTTTTTTTTTTGCATCTGTCAACTGATTTGTGATGTTGTCATCAAAAGCTTTCCTTGACAAGAGTGCAGGTTGACAGCAGCTCTCAAGTGTTATCTTTTTACCATTGAACCTTCAGATATAAAGCATTGTCTCTGCTGTTTATGGTTGTCTAAACATAGTTTGTTTTAATATAGGTCAATAAGTAATTTTCAAAAGATACTCAGTGATAATGCACAGTGAAATACGATCTGTGAACATAATAAGGACATCAGAAATAAGATGCTATAATATGATTCGGATTTAGAGTGCTTTAGATTATGATGCTCAGCATGGACTTATTTTTTATGAAGTTCCGGATGTATTTATGATAAATACTGATTAAGAGGGAGATAACTTTAAAGCAAAGTGGCTATTGAGTCCAAGTGGTACATCAGATTAAGATGTTTTTTTGAAAAAGGATGAATATGTTGTTTTGATGAAAACCCAGACAGACCAAAGAATATTTATTATAAAGTAGTATATTTTAATTTTAGCATGCTTTAACAAAAATGGTTTAAAAAGTGCTTGGTTAATGGTGTTAAATTATCTCATTATGATATATATATATATTTTTTTATTTCAGTTGAATCCTGTCATATCCGTGTGTATTATGTGTTATCAGTGGCAAGACCTGTTTCTGACAAGCACATTTTTTGTTCTACATATGAGTTTAGAGGACTAGTCTTGCAGATGAAATAATGCTTTCTACAAGTCATTTCTAATGCCATTCTTTCAGAGGATTTTTTCATTATCTGAAAGAAGTGCTTTTGCCTAGAGTTGTCTGCAAGTCAGGCCATGGAATTAAAGCGTATATTACTGGGAAAACATACAAACCAGAAACTCATCTTTGTGTAAATACATGGGTGATAAAATCAAACTGTCAGAAGCAGATATATAATCCTTATGGAGGTGCACAGGTTTAAAATTGTGAAAGTATGCTGCACACTGAACTTACTAATCAAGTTGCAGCTGAGAAAGTTGTTAGAAAAAATACAGAAACCATACACAATTCACTAAAGAGATATATGTAATGTCATAGTTAAGTGAAAACTGAAGTCAAAATCTCAAGCAGAAGTAAGTTAGAAATATATACATAAGCCAGCACCAACCTCAGGTACTTTCATCTGCGTTGGGGGTAAAGGAGCTCTGCTCTGAAACCACCTAATGTAAAGAATGAAATCTAGGGTAAAGCTTAAGCAATGAATGGTTAGTACAGAATTAGAAGAATGTATTTCAATGAATGCCAGGTAAATAAAACTTTAGTAAAGTATGTGCATCTGTGAATCAACTTCCATGAAAAAAATGCAGTATACGCAGATAGAACCTGAATGTTTTTTAATCATTTTTAGCACAATAGAGGGAATTTAATAAAGCCTATACATTTTTTTCTGTGTAGGCATTTGGCCACGATGTTTACACAGACAAGAACATTTTGAGATTTAGTAAGTGCTGCACTTGCAAACACAGAAATGTATGTTGCATGCAAATCACCTCATAAGCCGGTGAATCTCATGCAAATGAGGCAGGTAGAGAGATCCTTCAAGTAGAAAGGCATCTGTCCAGACCCCATGTCAGTGTCCATAGTGTACACAGAAAAATTCCATATACAGAAGTGTAGATAGACAAAAGGAGGTGTAAAACTGTAGATATATGGACATAAATTTCATGAAAATGTAATAACACATACATATATGAGCAAAACTATCATCCTGTATGTCAGAAAGAGTAAAGGACATAAGTTAAATTAATTATTTTAATAATCTCACCATGCCTGTGCTGCACATCACAGTGAGCAAACATGCTTTATAAAAAAAAAAAATTGGAAAAAAAAATGTAATATGATGTGGCAGAAATGTATTACAGGACCTTGTGTGGGGTCCCCACAATGGTGCATTGCTGATGTTGCTAACATGATAGTGTTATGAAGCATGTAGTGTCCAGTCTGTGAGGATGGAAATGTATGCAAATGAGGTAGAGTTACTGAATAGCAGAAAAGAGTAATCATGTCTGGATACCCCCTTCATGTAGGCTCTTAGACCCATGTTAATGTTTACACAGGATGTAGCTGACATCGGGAGGGGGGGGTATGCCCACTGACTTCTAAGCTGTTTAATGCTTTGGTGCATGGGTTTGTGGTGTGCCACCTTGCTGAGCATGTCTGAAAACTGGATGTATTAAATTAGAAGTTTTGACTTTTTAAGCTATGCTGTGCACCGAGGCACTGAGCGCAGCATTGCAAACTGAAATAGGGCCATTAAACGTAGTTAATTATATTGCAGGTAGGTGGAGTGCATCATAGTTAGCTAATCACACATTCTGCATCTACAGCAGAGCTGTATAAAGTATGCATACACCCTACATTCTGATTTTTCCCCAGTACTCTGAACCACTGGTGTACAGACTTGGGCATTTTAACTGAGATAATGCTAGGGGCTGCTGCAGGTCTGCTACATCTGTATGTGCTAAATACAGAAGTCATTGTTGCTGGTGCTGCTGAAAATAGGCCTAGACAGTGAACGAGAAAAGTGTTCATGTCCAGGGTAACCTTCCAGGAGCTACATGAGCTGGAGATTGTCAAGTGCTACAGGGTGGACAGGGCCATACTATAAGAACTCACTGAGCTCTGCTGACCTCAACTCAGACCCAGAGCCAACAGAGAGGAACCCATCCCAGTGGAAACAAAGGTATTTGTAGCCCTTAGTATACTAGCTACAACTACCTTCCAAACACCAACTGGGGACATTTTGGGGGTCTCACAGGTATCTGCATCCAGGATACTACACCAGTTCCTGGATGCCATGCTACCACAAGCCAGTGAGCATATTTATTTTCCCCTCACCACTGAGGTAAGGCCCAGCAATCTGCACCACTTCTACAATGTAGCACACTATCCTGAAGCAGTGGGTCCCATAGACAGCACTGATATACACATCAGGGCACCACCCAGTGAGGAGGGTAGAATCTATGTCAACCATAAAGGATATGACTCCATCAACTGCCAGGTCATGTGGAATGCTCAGGGGATTATCGTAAATGTGTGTGCTTGCAGCCCTGGCAGTTATGACTCCCATATCTTGCACACATCACAGCTGTACCAGATTTTTGCTAAGCAGGACATCCCACATGGCCATTTACTGGGGGGATGCTGACTACGCCCTGGAACCATGGTTGATGACACCCAGTGGAAATGCGCACACATGCATGTAAGAATGCCATAATGAGGCACACACACAAGCTAGGAACATCATAGAGCATGTGTTTGGGTTCCTGAAGCCACAGTTCTGGTGCCTAGATATAGCTGGTGGAGGTCTGCAGTACTCTCCAGCCACATGTGTACATATGCTCGCAGTATGTGCTGTGCTACACAATATAATCCTGCAGAAATAGATGCAGCAGGATCTGCAAAGGAAAGGTGTAATGCCCATGCCCTGGCCCAGCTATTGAGGAACCTCAATCCTCACCACCAACACCAGAGAGAGCGTCTCATATATGAGGAAAGGATAATAAATTCACACAGTAAAGTGCAATTTCCGTTAAGAGCACACAGAGATCACAGTCAGTCTGCAGCTGGTCGCTCCCTTGCTCTCCAGGTCCTCAGTAAGACTCCCCACTGGCACAGCTATAGGGTCCAGATCTCAGCCTAGTGGGCAAGCTAGCATCCTCTCTGTCCAACCAGTGCTTCATGTCCCTGCCCAAGTAGCTGACACAGACACACACACAAACACACACACACACACACACACACACACACACACACACACACACACACACACACACACACACACACACTTGCACTTTGAGATAAGAGGTTATACAACCACACAGACACTCCTGGGAAAGGCTGGCACAGGTTCTCCAGCTGTGCCCCTAGTACCCAGACTATATAGTAATACCACCTGCAACCACCCAGCTAATATTTATCAGCTACTCAAAGGCCTTTAAAAGGGTGACCAATTATTACTGTGCAATATTATTATTCAATTGGTAGCATAGCCCAGGGCTAAAGCTGTTAGAGTGGCTTTGTACAGTTTTACCAAAGGCAAACAAGTACTCTAAAGAGCTTAAATTATGTCTACACAAAACAGCCACAGTTAAAAGGTTTTAAAATATTTAATAATAATTAAAACCACAAGACAATACGTTCTAATACACAGTGCAAGTCAAGAGTTCAGAGATCACACAGAAATACTTAAAATAATTCAGTAGTACAGCTCTGACGTCACAGAAAAACACTTAATCTAATCTTTCAAGTTCTTAAGTATTTCTAAAAGAAAACACAAGTTTAAGATAACTTACATATGCGCAAGACAGTGCTGTGAGTTGGATAGTCAAGACAAAAATGCTTAATACCTTCTGATTCTCTCTGTTTAAATTGAAATTGCAGTTCTGATAAACATTACATACTTTTTACACTTCCCAGGCCAACAGAAACTGCATCTACATTCTTTTACACCTAGGCAGAAACCAGAGCAATAAAGGACATTCCACATGTAAATTCTGCTCATTAACTTTAGCCTTAAAACAATAGGCAGGAAGCCTTCATCTAGTCCGGTGGAGCCAAATTGTAAACATCAAAGACAGTCATGAAATAATTTCAATTTCAAAGGACATACAAGAAATGCTTCACTTAGCTTTTTTTACAGCAGAGGGCAATATTGCTACATTGTTTTGAGTTCAACATTTCACAGCATATTCTTTCATTTATGAAAACACGCCTGTAATTCAACATTCATATTTACAAATGACAGAATTATGTATAAAATCCTATCTGGCTAAGCTGGCAGCCTTCACATTTCTCCTCCCCCCAGGAGAACTCAAGCTAGTTTTTCAAGTGACCCTTAAGAAATGCTGTTTGAGAGAGTCATGTCTATCTGAGTATACCTACCCCATTCCCTGTCTTGAGAGCCCACTCGCATTGGCATTGCTACTCCCACTGCGGAGCTGCACCGACATATCATATGCTTGCAACCCCAGGCTCCATCTTAGCAACTTGGCATTTTGCTGGCTGACTATTGGGGGGGGGGGGTGATCTGTCATAACAGTGAATTTCCTTCCATACAGATAAGGCTGAAGTTTCTGTAGTGCCCACACTATGGCTAAACATTCCTTTTCTACAGCTGCATAGCATGCCTCCCTGGGTTGGAGCCTATGTCTGAGATAAACCACTGGGTGCACTTCCCCCTCTGAAAAAATATGGCTAAGTACAGCCCCCACCAAATTGGTATGACACATCCACCTGCACAACAAATTATTTGCTGTAATCTGGACTGACTAACACAGGGGTTCCTTCCAAAGCTTATTTAAGCATCTGGAATGCCTGCTCACATGCTGGGGTCCACACTACCTTATCTGGCCTGTTCCTACTTTTCAGGTCTGTGAGGGGAGCAGCTATGGTACTATAACTGGGGACAAACTTTCTGTAGTACCCTGCTGTCCCTAGAAATGCCCTCACCTGCTTTTTGGTAATAGGTGCAGGCCATGCCTGAATAGTTTCCAGTTTGTCAGGTTCTGGCCTTATCTTGCATTCTCCCTACTCTATGTCCTAGGTAGGATACCTCTGCCATACCCACCTGACATTTTCTTGGCTTAATGGTCAACCCTGCCCTCTGTAGTCTGCCCAGCACCTCCCTGACATGCTGAAGGTGCTCTGGCCAGGAATGGCTGTAGATGGCAATATCATCTAGGTAAGCAAGGGCAAACCCTTCTGCTCCTGCTAGGCTATGATCTACCAGCCTCTGGAATGTCACTAGGGCATTCTTCATCCCAAAGGGCATCTTTGTAAACTCATACAAGCCAAAAGGAGTCACAAAGCTTGACTTCTCTCTAGCACTGGGAGTCAAGGACACCTGCCAGTAACCCTCTGGTAAGAGCAATGGTTGTAAGATACTTAGCCCCACCCAGATGCTCTAGGGCCTCATCTGTTCTTGTCATGGGGTAAGCATCTAGCTCTGTGTGACTATTTAATTTTCTGTAGTCCACACAAAACCTAGTGCAGCCATTCTTCTTTGGCACCAGCACCATTGGGGAGGCCCAAGGACTGTTGGACTCCTGAATCAACCCTAGTTCCAACATCTTCTGTACCTCCTCCCTCGGAATCTTTTTGACTCTCTCAGGTACTCTAAAAGTGGCTTGCCTAATAGGCCTTTGATGTCCTGTATCCACCTGGTGCTGCACCAGGTGGGTGCACACTGGTTTCCCATTGAACATGTCTCCAATTTCCTGCAACACTGTTCGGATTTCTCAAACCTGGGTAGGAGATAGCTGCTGGGACATTGCTACCCCTTCCACTGAGGTGTCAGCCCGAGCCTCACTGAGGAGATCACTCCCCAGATCTCCCTCAGACTCTTCCTGCATTCCACTGCAAATGCTCAGCACAAGGGCCTCCCTATCATGGTAAGGTTTCATCATGTTAACATGGTACCATTTGTGACCCTGCCTTCTGCCTAGCAGTTCCACTATGTAGTTAACATCACTTACCTTTCTTACCACCTTGTAGGGTCCCTCCCAAGCTGCTTGCAGTTTGTTGTGTCTGACAGGAATGAGAAACATTACCTGCTGCCTCACAGCATACTCTATAGCGCGAGCATTTCTGTCATACCACACCTTTTTCTGTTGTTGGGCTTCTGCCAGGTTTTCCAGGGCCAAGCCCATGAGTTCCCTGAGCCTTGTCCTGAGGTTTAGGATGTATGCCAGAACAGACCCCTTGTGAGACTTGCACTCACCTTCCCATTCATCTCAAATTAAATCTAGAGGTCCCCTCACCCTATGCCCATACAGCAACTCAAAAGGTGAAAAACCTGTGGATTCCTGGGGAACCTCTCTGTAATCAAACAACAGATGGGGCAAATATTTGTCCCACTCCCTCTTAAACTGATCTGCAAATGCCCATAGCATGGACTTGATTGTAGAGTTTAACCTCTTAACAAGACCATTAGTCTGGGGATGGTAGGGGTGGTCTTTATGTGCTTCATCCCACAGGACTTCCACAGACAAGCCAGCAGGTCTGACATAAAATTGGCACCTCTATCAGTCAGTATTTCTTTTGGGAAACCTACCCTGCTGAAAATATCTAACAAAACATTTGCCACATTATCTGCCTCAATGGAGGACAAACTCACTGCCTCAGGGTATCATGTATAGCATAATCCACTACCACTAGGATATACTTTTTCCCTGTGGAACTTGGGGTACTCAGAGGACCCACAATATACATAGCTACCCTCTGAAATGGCTCCTCAATCACAGGCAAAGGCATCAAAGGAGCTCTCACCTTGTCTCCTGCTTACAGGTCCTGCAATACCCTGTTACATCTCTGAAAATTCCAGGCCAATAGAAGTTCTGCATAATATGCCTCTTTGCACATTTTATGCCCATATGACCTGCAAAGAGAATATCATGGGCTATGGCTAGAAGCGCCAGACAGTAGGCTCTAGGCACTGCCAACTGCTGTACTCTCTCACCTTCTAGCCCTCACTCAGGGGTCCACCCTCTGTATAGTAACCCTTTATCCCAGTATACAGATTCCCCCTTTCCTTGAGAATCAGGTGCCTCCCTAGCTATCTGCCTAGGCCTTGCAATGTAGGGTCTGAGAGCTGAGCCTGTCTCAACTCTCTCCTTGTAACCCTTCCCAGCTCCCCTTCCACAGGATGTCTGGCATCCTCTGACAGTGGTGCCTCACTGTCAGCCTGGGTACTACTACTCACCTCTACCTTTGCAGTCACTCTGTCCAAGGGACCATCAGTACCCCCAAGCAGCTGTGGCTCACATTCAGTTTCACTGCTACAGAGTACCCCCCTTCTTGAAGTAACCACCAAACCAGTCCTGGCTGCAAGCATGTAATCTGTCTGAGTCTTCCCCAGGCTACCAGACCCAGATTCTTGTCCCCTAGCCAGACCACGTGTAACTGCATAAGCTCATTTTCATTTATTTTTATTTTTATTTTAACATTTGTTGACCGGGAATGTCCGACTAGGTTCCACAGATCCTGTTTTCAGCAGAGGCCCGAGGAGAAATGCTCTAGAAGCATGTCTTTAGAATGTGGGAGGAAACCGGAGTGCCCGGAGGAAACCCACGCGAACGCAGGAAGAACATACAAACTCCACACAGAAGGCACCCCAGCCGAGAATCTAACTGGAGAACCTCTTGCTGTGAGGCAACAGCATTAACCGCTGCACCACTGCGCCGCCCATGGTACTGCCTCATCCAAATCCTTCCCTATCAGGACATCTGTAGGATTGTAGTTTGGCACCCCTGTTGTCTCAAGGCAACCTACTATTGGCATTTTGTCTTTCCCACTTACTGGCTCCCTCACCATTTGTTCCCCACCTTGCCTCTGTGGACACCTGTATGCCACATGCCCCCACTGGTTGCATTCAAAACATTTAATCCTAGCTCCTGGATGTGTACCTGGACTAGTGGCTTCCCCTGCTACTGGCAGATTCTGTTGTGGCAGTCTGTGCTGCCCTCCATGGGTTCCTTTAGACCCATGAGCAGTACTAGGGGTCCCCTTACTGTGCAGGGCTGCACTGCTTGCCAGGTATAGGTCTCCCTTCTTCCCCAACTCATCTGAAGTAGCACATTGTCTATCAGCTAACCAGATCCTCATGTCCTCAGACAAAGTGCTAAGGGCTTGTTCCCTCACCAAAAGGTCTTCCAGCCCTTCAAAAGTGGTGACCTGACATCCACTCACCCACCTACAGAAATAAGTGCACAATTCATCAACATATTCACACACACTTTCATCTGTCTTGCATCTATGCTCATGAAACTTTTTCCTATACATTTCAGGTGTTAGCTTAAAAAACTCTAATAGACAATTTTTTACAGCAGTATAATCAAAACATGCAACGTCAGACATTTTAGATAATACAGTTTCAGCTTTACCATGGAGTAAGGGGGTCAGGAACCATACTCAGAGCCCTTGTTCAATTTCATACTGTTTACATACCCTCTCAAACATATGAATGAAACTATTAAATGTATTCCCCACTTTAAACTGTGGAAGAAACTTACTAACCCTTTGGCCTTCTTGGGTCCAGTTACTCCCTTCCCCATTACCTCCATAACTCTGGTGAAGAGTCAGCATCTCCTTCTCATGCTGCTTCTGCCCCTCTTTTTCCTCAGCTTCTAGGCATAGCAGTTTCTCATTCTCCTCACTCTCTAGACACCTCAGTCTCTCAGCTGCTTCTAATTCCACATGCCCGGCCTCCAACTCAAGTCTCTTTAACTCCAGCTGGATTTTTAAGTCCATTGCAGAAAGGTTGAGCTATCCACTCTCTGAGGGTATTATATCTCCACTGCCAGTCTGACTGTCCTCCTGATT
This sequence comes from Protopterus annectens, assembly GCF_019279795.1. Taxonomy (NCBI): domain Eukaryota; kingdom Metazoa; phylum Chordata; order Ceratodontiformes; family Protopteridae; genus Protopterus; species Protopterus annectens. The sequence goes on from NC_056734.1 coordinate 55,814,128, forward strand.
ATTGTTTTCTGATGTAGCTGTAACCAAGGCTGCAATCAGGTCTGCCTTAATCAGGTTTCCATGCACCAGTCCCCTAGCCTGGCACATCTCTGCCAGCTGGCTCCCTGACAGCTTTCCATACTCCTCTGCTGACATGCTGCCTGCTCACCCTGACTAAGCTAACAAAAGAAATAAAACAAGTGTGATCTGAACTCTGCGTATTCACTGTGTGGCTGTTTTAGAGTACAAAACACCTTCAAAGCTCACTGTATACAAGCTACAGGATTCACTCTGCCCACACCACTACAAGCTAATTAGTATTTGCCAACTAATTAACATGTGATGTGGATATCCCACCACTGCCAAACAATTAATATGTGATGCCCGTGCCCTGGCCCAGCTATTAAGGAGCCACAATCCTCACCACTAATAACAGAGAGGGTGTCTCATAGATTCATAGGTAGGTTCATAGGTAGGTACTAGTCTATTGGCCCTAGGGCCTATATAAGCCTAGCCAAAAAGGTACCCTGGCTTTCACCACACAAGAAAATTATTTTCCTGTGCCCCTGTTAAGCAGATCCACAGAAGTGATCCCCAGGGTGAATTTCCTATTTCCCATCTAATCATCAAGATTTTTCTTGAAGAGTGCTAATGAGGAGCTCTGTTTGACATAGATAGATAGTCTGTTCCAGAGTATGGGAAGTCTCTGAGACAGATATCTATCCCTCCAGCATGTTCTGTTTATTGTGGTGACATGGTTTAGGTCCCTAGACCGTGTAGCTCAGAGGGAGTTGTATTTCTTTAAGTGGAACATATTTAACAACTCTGGGTTTGACATAGCTTTGTATGTTAGGCAGAGATCGCATCTGAGTAGGCGATATGTGACAGAGTAAAGCTGGAGTTTTTTGAGATGGTCTGTGTAGGGCACCTGTTTGAGGCCAGTAATCCTCTTTGTGAGGTATTTCTGCACCCTTTCCAGTTGTTGTAGATGTCTTGTGAGGTACATACCAAAAGGGGCATTGTACTCTATAATGGGTCTAATGAGTGATGAGTAGAGGGGAATGATGTCCTCTTTTTTCTTGATGAAAAACCTTTTGTGATGAGGTGTGCCATGTAGAAGGATTTCCTGACCACTGTGGCGATGTGATTATCAAAAGAGAGACTACTGTCCACCTGTGTCCCAAGGTCTCTTATCACACTTTTGGTGTTAAGTAGACTACTGTCTATGTGGTAGTTCATTGGTACAGAGTTTTTACCAAAGGGGATGACAATGCACTTTTTGGCATTGAGCTTGAGGCCATGGCTTTGACACCAGGCATCTGTCTCAGTGAGGCCCTTTTGTAGGATGTCCACATCATTAGGAGTTTTTATTATGACTCCTAGTTTGCAGTCATCTGTGAACTTAGTTAGCCAAAGACCTTCTGTGTTAGCCTATACTTCAGAGAAGTAGATACCAAACAGGAGAGGACCCAGGACTGAACCCTGTGGTACTCCACTTGTCACTGGTCTGAAGTCTGATTTGGAGTCTTCTACTTTCACAGTCTAGGTTCTGTCAGTAAGCCAGTTGACAACCCATCTTGTGACATAGGGATTTATACCTAGTTTAGTGAGTTTATCTATAATTCCAGAGTGGGGGTTGGTGTTGAATGCCTTGGTGAGATCTAAATAGGCTATGTGAACCACCTTACTCTCATCTATGGCTTTGGTGACCGCTTCAAAAAAGTCTATCAGGTTTAGGAGACATGATCTGCCTTCTACAGACCTGAACTGTGTGAGGTCCAGAGTTTGAAAATCTCCAATATCTTTGTTTATGAGTTCCATGATGATACATTCCATGGCCTTGCAGACCAGGCTCATCAGGCTAATGGGGCAGTAGTTCGCAGGGTCTGTCATGGCTCCCCCTTCGTGGAGTGGGATAACCTTCGCAGTGTGGCATTCAATGGGCACAAAGCCTGAGGTGAGACTTTGACTGAACATGGTATTTAGGTGGGGTGCCAGTTCATTCTGTAATTCATGCAGAAGGCAGCCTGGAATGTTGTCAGTTCCCATGGATGCTGTGTTCTTGGCTTTGGAGAGTGAGGTTTTCACCTGTGCAGCCATGATTACAGGAACTTTGCATTCTTTCAGTATAGAGATGGGCCCTCTAGGGGGTGAGAGGGGGGGGGTTAGCACTGAATCTATCTGCCAGGATGTTGGCAATATCAGTTGGCTCTGTATATTTAGTGCCTTTGTGCTGTAACTCAGAGCAGATCTGAGTGTTGTCACTGAGATTATTGACATAGCTATAGAATGCTTTGTGGTTGTCTTTAGAATCAATGGTGATTTTGTTTTCATAACTAACTTTGGAAGATTTTATGAGGGATCTCAGCTTTTTACTGAGGCTGACTAGGGAGTTCCTCCAATCATGGGATTTTACTCGTTTTTGCAACAGTTTCTTTCTTCTGCTGTAGAGTTTGTTTATGTCAGAAGACCACCAGATTGGCTTCCTTTTTTTGGACGATAGCATCTTTATTCTGTTAGGGATAGCATGATCTATGCCCTCATGTAAGTGCTTATAAAGTGAATTTGTGTAGGCTTCAGCAGTCGTACCTCTATTGTCCCTCTGATGGGTGTCGTGAAGTTTGCCACTTCTGTCTTAAGAAGTGTGAAGTTGGCTTTGGAGAAATATTTTACAGTTGTTTCCCTAATGGGTGGTGGGAGCAGGATGTGGATGTCTAGGGTGATTAACTTGTGGTCAGATCTGACAAACAAGGAATTGACCTCTGGTGTGGAACACCGGTCACCCATGTTGGTGATGACCAGGTCTAGGATATTGCTGGCCTTGGTGGGGGTGTGGATAAATTGATCCAAGGCATTGGAATTTATGAATTCCAGAAAACATTGAGCAAAAGAGTTGGTACATGAGTAGTTTTCCAAGTTAATATTGGGGTAGTTGAAATCATCCATTATTAGGGTGTTGGGTTGTACCCTAATATTTTCCAGTATATCAAGAAATGAGGAGTGGGAAACCTGGGGCATGGTGGGGGGGGGGGGGTCTGTAGCAAACTACAATCTGGATTGTGGTCTTGCCCAGAGTTAGTTGATCTTGGATAATCTCGGATGAATTATGCTGAGCAACTAGCTTGGAGGAATGGATATCCTTAATGAATATGGAAATGCCTCTGCCTTTAGTGTTTTGATTTGGGTTAGGTGGCCAAAAGGTGTGGTATGAATTATAGCCTGGTAATGCAGAGGTGCTCTCTGGAGCATTGAACCAGGTCTCTGTCACTGCACAGATGTCGATGTTCTCCATTTTAAGGAGTGCCTCGAGTGAGAGCATTTTGAGGTTTAGACTTTTAGCATTGAGTAGCATTACCCTCAGATATTACTTGCTTGCATCTGTTATGGTGGTGAATTTGTCATTTGAACCTTGCCTAAAAAGGCACTATAGGGATTGCAAGAGCCTTTGCCAGTATCCGGAATCCCAAGGGCAACAGGTGCAGGCCATCTCTGGCAAAGCATCATGGCCTGTCGATCATGTCATCCCAGGCAGACAGATACTGGATTCCTTTAGAATGATACCAGAAGCTTAGTCAATTGTTGAAGTCAATCATTTTGTCCTTGTACTGTGGTATCATTCTGGGTGATGGCAGGATGCTATTCACGGCTAGGGTCATATCTGCCTGGGCTACAAGATCAGAGAGCTCCTCCATGTCTCTTTTAATGTAGTCCAGGGAAGTACGTCTCAGGTCATTCACACCAACATGCACAATGACAGATTCATATTTGTACTTGTTCTGGAGTGACCTGTGTGTGTGCATTATGTGGCAGATCCTGGCACCCAACAGGCAGCTGACAGTAACTTTCTTCTTGTTTAGCCTGGTGAGTGGAACATCAGTGTGCTTGACTATAGAGTCACCTATGACTAGAGTGTTGGATATGTTATGCCTTATGGGCTGTAGTTGAGTGGCACACTGAGTTTGTGGCTATGTGTCATTTGGGTTGTGTTGGGGGGGGTGGAGGTTACTTGCATTTCTGCTTTGGAGGTCTCAGTTGTTTGGGAAGATTTTATTGAGAGCCTCCCCCAATGTAGGTGTGTGTTTTGTGCTTCTATGTGTGTGTTTTGTTGGTGTAGGTTTTGAGGGACTATGTTATCAGTGCAGTGTGGGGTAAGTGTTTACCTTCTCCTCTTGACTGTCTAGTCCAGTCTTCGGTGAAGACAGCTTTGCTTCCAGTTTGGCTATATAAGTGCATCTCTTACAGGTTGTAGTGTTGGGTGGTAGGAGGAGAGAGTTGTCTGTGTACATGAGGCAATTGCTGCATTGCCACAAGATTCCAAGATTCATCAGGTAGACAGGGGAAAACACCGGGAGCTAACTTTTAGACATGCCTGGATAGGTGCATATTTATTAAGTACTAAAAACTGTTTTCCTCTAGACAACTGAGGAACGTTGAGTGCTGTAGTAATTTGTAGCTTATTTAGTGCTTACAATGAGTTCTGAACAAGTGCTGAGCTCAAAGAAAGATTTGAGTACTAAAACTAAAAATCTGGCTAGTTGCAAGGGAAAATTTAAATAGCAGACTTTACAGTGCCAGGAATAGTTTAACCCTAGTTAAGTGGGGGGGGGGGGGTTCAAGAGTTTGCAAACAGTCCTGGATACAGAAAATCTGTATCTGGACTAGACTTGTTACAGGAACGGTGGGAAACAAGCTTAGTATTTTTTTGACTAAAGTGGAAATATGAGGAAAGGATAACAAATATACATAGTAAAGTGCAATTTCCCTTAAGAGCACACAGAGATCACAGTCAGTCCGGGGCTGGTCGCTCCCTTGCTTTCCAGGTCCCCAATAAGACTCCCCACTGGCACAGCTATAGGGTCCAGATTTCAGCCTAGTGGGCAAGCTAAACCCTCTAGCACCGTCTCTGTATAACCAGTGCTTCATGTCCCTGCCCAAGTAGCTGAAACACACACACACACACACACACACACACACACACACACACACACACACACACACACACGCATACACACACACACACGCACTTTGAGATAAGAGGTTATAAAAGCACACAGACACTCCTGGGAAAGGCTGGCACAGGTTCTTCAGCTGTGCCCCCTAGTAAACAGACTATATGGTAGTACCGCCTGCCACCACCCAGTTAATATTTATCAGCTACTCAAAGGCCCTTAAAAGGGTGTCCAATTATTGCTGTGCAATATTATTATCCAATTGGTAGTATAGCCCAGGGCTAAAGCTATTAGAGTGGCTTTGTACAGTTTTACCAAAGGCATACAAGTACTCTAAAGAGCTTAAATTATGTCTACATGAAGCAGCCACAGTTAAAGGGTTTTAAAATATTTAATAATAAATAATTAAAACCACAAAATAATACTTTCTACTACACAGTGATAGTTAAGAGTTCAGAGATCATACAGAAATACTTAAAATAATTCAGTAATACAGTTCTGGCATCACAGAAAAACACTTAGTCTAATCTTACTAGTTCCTAGCTATTTCTAAAAGAAAACGCAAGTCTAAGATAACTTACATATGAGCAAGACAGTGCTATGAGTTGGATAGTCAAGACAAAAAATGTTTAATGCCTTCTGATTCTCTCTGTTTAAATTGAAATTACAGTTCTGATAAACATTACATCATTCTTACACTTCCCTGAGTTCCCAGGCCAACAGAAACTGCATCTACATTCTACATTCCACATGTAAATTTTGGTCATAAACTTTAGCCTGAAAACAATAGGCAGGAAGCCTTCATCTAGCCCGTCCGGAGCCGAATTGTAAACATCAAAGACAGTCATGAAATAATTTCAATTTCAAAGGACAGACAAGAATTGCTTGACTTAGCTTTCTTTACAGCAGAGGGCAATGTTGCTACATTGTTTTGAGTTCAACATGTCACAGCATATTCTTTCATTTAAGAAAACAAACCTTTAATTCAACATTCATATTTACAAATGACATAATTATGTATAAAATCCTATCTGGCTAGGCTTTCAGTGTTCACAGAAGGGATACACAGCCCCCAGTCAGTGCCTCTGTCACCACAGCCACAGTCACAGGGGGACTCAGAGGAGGAACCCTGTGCTGATCTTCCTGTAGACAGATTTAGGCATGCTCAGTATGACCTGGTTTTGGCTAAGAGACAACACATAGCACATTCACTGACAATCTAGGGACCTAGGGGCTGACAACCTATTCCTACTCACACACATATATTAAAATTAATGCCAGGCAACCCACACAACATGTGCCTATCCATGTATTGGCTGTATACTGGTTGCATCAGAGTCAGCCCTGACATACAGTTCTGTCAACTGCTGCATTTGCAAGGTAAGTCTCCAACCTATGCAGTATTTGTAAGGATTACTACAGAATGGTATTGCATGAATGGATTTGAGGCATCAATGCAGGTAAATATAGTGGGGTATTTGGACAGAAGTAACATCCACATGGGTCTACAGATACCCAGTCCACTAGTATGTGTTCCTTAATATTCACTGGGCCTCATGGTTGGAATATTCACTACATCACATGATATTTACATTTCTGCATATCCCAACAAAACATGTGATGTTGTTCCCCCACTCCCAACACAGCAGTGTTCCCATATAATTCCTTTAACAGTAACTCATCAATGGTATATCAGCAGGTCAGGCAGTCTCAGGTCAGTAACATAGAAACTGATCATACATTTGTATGTTTCACGTAACGCAGGAATAACAACATACATATGTATGCTGTTGATTGTGCCATGAATGAGTCCTCCCTGTCTGGCAGCTTTTGTGACTCAGTAGACTAGGGGAGCTAGCATGGGTGATGGTGTTGATGGTTTTAATCTGGAAATATCCACATCTTTTGGATGTGGGGTATTATTATAAGTTTTTTTTTTTACAGACTGTGTGGTGTAACATTATTACCATCTGTCACATATTAATTATATCAGATAGCTGGAGAATGCCATGGAGATTTTCAGTGAAGTGCAGTACTGCCAAAACAGGGACAGATGTCATAGTCTTTAACACACAAACTGCCAGACTGGAGTACAGGTAGGTGTGGGCTGAAGTCACTTTAGAAGTACTGACAACCACATTCGGCATGCTTATACACTTAGTTAAACTAAACACAATTCTGTTGCCCCTTGATCAGAATGACCTGTTATTATGTATAGATAAGTGTATACATCCATCCATACATACATATATGTATACACATCCGTCTGTCACTGTCTGTCTCGCAATAGGGTACCTGTCAAATCTTCGAATGCTCAAAATTTTGAATGTTACATGGTAGAGACCAAACGTTTGAAATTTTGAGTGCTTGAAGACAGACTTTTAATGGCACTGTATGGTGCAGATAGGGAGAATTTCCCTTATCTGCACTGAAGTGCGATCTCGGAGTTGGTATATTTAAGTAGGGAGGTGTGGGGGTGCATGGGGGCTTGCCCCCTGCCTACACTGTTAAAGTGTTTTTCTCTGTGTTTTCTTTTTTTTTTTATGTTTGAACATCCAAATGTCAAACATTTGGTCTCGACCATGTAATGTTCCACATTTGGATGTTCGAACATTTAACATAGACCCTATATATATATATATATATATATATATATATATATATATATATATATATATATATATATATACACACACACACACACACACACACACACACACACACACACACACACACACATACACACATACATATCAGTCTCTCCCCATATATCTACATAACACATATTCATATCATAAGCATACACGGCTATATATATATATATATATATATATATATATATATATATATATATATAAATATGTCCTTGTTACATACATAAATATGTGTGGATGTCTATATTGTCCAAGCTGCACTATCACACATCTATAATGTTGCTCAAAGGATCCAAAGTAAGAGGGCAACAGTACATATTGCACTTACCTACCAACCCCTGTGCCTGCTGGATGTCACCACACATATAGCAACAGGTGAGCAGGTGGTGTAATGTATAATGTCTATGCACGCATGGACAGGACACATTGTCCCTGCCCATAGGCTTGCCCATCCAAGTGCAAACAGGCATATATAGCCATACTGGTAATTGTAGATGCATAGCTAGGTTAAATAACAGTTATCTGACTGCTAGGATACTAGATGCAGATAACAGTATGAAGCAAGATCACTCTGCAGGCCACAGATGCTGTTCAGCACAAACCTAGTTTGTGTAATCCACAAGTAGTTTGCTGGCAATTATATATAAAACAGATGTCAATTGTGGTACATGTGATAAGTACTGTGATGTAGAGTGACTAGATAGATATGGGGTTTTAATCTTACCCTAAGCCACTTGGTGTTTGTGTGTGCATGTGTATCCCCTGCAAAACAAATGAGAATCCCTGATTGACTTTCAAACTGCAATGGTTAAGCACTTTTTGGCCCTGCACGTTGCTACTGGCTTCCAAATTACCCTCCTCTACAAGGCCTGATAATTTCATCTACCTTAAGACTGCCGGGTGCCATTGTAATATTAGACATAAGCTGTGGCATGCACAATACGTACAGTGATCTAGGTTGTGTAAGACTAGATAGTTATGGCATCCAATCTCACTCCAAGCAACTTGGTGTGTGTGTGTGTGTGTGTGTGTGTGTGTGTGTGTGTGTGTGTGTGTGTGTGTGTGTGTGTGTGTGTGTGTGTGTGTGTGTGTGTGTGAGTGTGTGTTTGTGTGTGTGCCTGTATCTCCATGCAAAACAATTGAGAATCCTTCATTGGCTATTAAACTACAATGTGTATGTACTTTTTGACCCTGTAAGTTGCTGCTGATTTCCAAACTGCCCTCTTCTACAAGGCCTGATGATGTCAACTACCTTAAGACTACCAGCTGCCATTGTAATATCAGACTTAAGCCACAGTGTGTGTGATAAATAGTGTGATCTATAGTGTGTAAAACTAGATATGTAGGGTTTCTAATCCTACTCCAGGCTACTTGGTGTGTATGCCCATATGGCTTAAATATGATCACCTCAGTAACTTAGAAAGAGATAGGGTTCCGAAGAATTTTATTTGCAGCAGGTGATGTGGGCCTCCAAATGCCTGACCACACCTTGGCCTGCTGATGTCATCAAGCATAATATTTCCTAAAGAAAAGTAATAACATATATATATATATTTGCATGGTGTTTATAGACATTAGTATGTCAACAGATATTTGTTCATCAATACCCTCTTGTAGGATATTAACATAACTCACAGACTCTATGAGTGCTCACACTTTGCAGGCATCAGCCAACACTGTTAGGCACAGACATTCAGTATTCACCTGTAATATGGTTAAATGGATTCCAAGCAGTAGAGGACCCAGGACTGAGCCCTGTTAAACACTGCTGCTTGCAGTCAGCTATTGGAGGCAGATGTCTCTATGTTGAATATGTGTGCCATGAATGGGCCACTTAGAGACCTCAACAATAATATTACAGTGGATGCCTAAGTGGGTGCTTTTGTAGATGATACCTGAGTGGGGGATATAGTCAGACAGCTTGGCTAAGTCCAGGGAGTTGTATGCCCTGATGTCCCCTCATCCAGGTCCTTGATAACTGCCTTGGACATGTCCACCACATTTAACAGTCATGATCTCCCTGTCAGACATCCAAACTGTGTGCAGTCAACTATGTGTAGATCACTAATATGTGTGCTGATCAGCTCCATGATGATTTGCTCTATGGGCATACATATATTGATGCTCAGCAAAGTTTAGTTTTGGTGGTCATTGGATGCACCACCTCTGTGCAAGGGTATAACAGTTGCCTTTGTCCAGTAAGCTGGGGTGCAGCCAGTAGTTTCAGTATGATTGCAAGGTATTCCAAATGGTGTTAGTATTCATTGTCAGATCCCCTGTAGGATGCATCCAGGGATGTTAGCATATCCAATAGATACTGTGTATCTCCCATAGAGAGGCTAGTTGTGACCTGCTCTGTGGACATGGAAGGCATGGGACAGATTGTAGGAATATCATGTGGCACGTGGTGGGGACAGGGGAGTGAAGTTGACACAGAACCTGTGGGACTACAGGTTAGCTATGGGTACAGAACCATTATATGTGTTCTCATTACGCATGAGTTCACCAGCAATCTGAGGCTGTCCTCTGAGGTTAAACATGTAACTACATTCTGCCCTGTGGTTCTGCTTTGTGTGGATGATTAATTTTCATCACTTACTGTGTCTACACAACTTCACAACAACACTATGTGTTTTTTGTAGCTTAGGAGGTTGTGCCTCTATTTTTGGGGTCACCCTTACTCCAACTGTCACACAGCAGTGTCCACCTCTTATTGCACAGCCTGCTAATGGTAGTTGTTCACCAGGCAGGTTTGCTGTGCTATGAGGAGCCTGTGTTCCTCTGGTCAGGTACAGTCAAGTCCATGCAGTTGTACTGCTGCTTGCATAATGCATGAGTATAGAGCTCGGCATACTTGCATGTCCCATCTGAGGAGGGAGGTGCAGTCAAACTATGTAAACATTCCACAGAAGGTAATAAATTGCTTTGTGGAAATGTATGTATGTATTGTCTGAGGGGAAGGGGATTGGTTCTAGTAGTTTTAACGAGACTGATCTGTAGTCAGATCCCACTAGGGAGGACCTCACAGTGGGGGCTGTAGTGGTCACCCATATTGGTAAAAACATGATGTAATACATTGACCCCCCCCCTTGAGGGGATGTCACAGCACTTCTCCAGGGCATTGTAGTTAAGGACATGGACTAACCTTTGGGGACATGAGCTTCAGCATGACTAAGTAACACAGTTGGTGGTCACTTAATGCTACCCCGAACCATTGTGTAATGATATATCTTTATAGAGACACATACATCCAAATAAGCAAAATGGGTGTCTGGATTCATGGAGCTGCTCCTGTAGCCAATTGCTTGATTATGTGCCCTTCCAATGGTGAATGGCACCTGCAGTGTCTCAGTGAAATCACAGTGTTTCACAAAATCTGGATGAATATCTATCCTTAATGAGTATGCATACACCCCCTGCATTACCTCCACAATGTCATTTTGAGTTCTGACCGTGTGGAAGGACTTGTCGTTTGGTATGGCTGGGGTGCTGTCCACAACCTTGAACCAAATGTCCTTGACTGCACACATATGCATATTCCAAGGTGGGGACACCTTCCAAAAGTGGAGTTCAGTGTTGCCACTCCCAACATGTAGCAGCATAACCATGACGTTATATGAAGATGATGTTCTCATTGGAAAGATTTCCCAACAGACAGTGTTTATAAAATGCATTGTGGTGCTGTCAGCAGCCTTGGCCAGTACTACAAATCTCAGGGGTGAGAGATGAAGACAATCATTGGTGAAGCTTTGATGCCTGTTGAGCAAGGTGTCTCCGGCAGGCATGTAGTAGATCCCCTTACAATGACACCATACGCTGATGCAATTTTTGACTTCCATCAATTTCTGTGTGTATGGAGCCATCATCCTAAATGAGGGTCAAGTGCAGCTGAAAGCTATGCGCATACCCGCGAGAGACACAGACTGTATAAGCTCAGTCATGTGTCTGCATACAGTCTGGTGACATATGTCCCTAGTCGTACACACCTGCAGAAACTATGATGTCAACATTATGTTAACTGATATTCCTTGATTTGTGGCAGTGTGTGGTATAGTGTATTGTGTCACCCCACAGACAGCTAACTGTGATCTTTCCCATATGTAGCCTGCTGACTCAGGCAATGTGTCTCACGATGCTATCACCTATGAGTAAAATGTGTAATTTTGTGTTTTGCCTCAGGTGTTTGACTGGTGAGAGAGTGGTACATACAATATTATGTGTACTGTGCTCTCCAGAGGCAGGATTTTCTGAGGTTTCTGTTGTTTGGGAATGTGTCTAGTAAGTTGCTGCACACATGCAGGTGTGTGTGATGTGGGTGTAGGTGGTGCATGATGTGAACTGTGCATGTTGGCAAAATGCTCATTGCCATATATAATGACTGCTGTTGAGACACATGGAAACAAGGTTTGAAATGCAGTGACATCTGTCACACATTGTGTTTGCATGTCATAGGCGTAGAGGGTGGGGACAATTTCTACATCTCATCAGCAGGGCCTGCAAAGTTAGGGTCATGCTGCCACACCCTTGGGGTTGACAGCCTGACATACAGTGTGTGTAGGCACTCCTTGCAGTGAAGATGTTGATGCCCCCGCATGCATATAGGACTTGCTCAACTCTGCTGACATTAAGTAGGCCTTGCAAGTGTAAGATACCTGACAAGCAACCAGACAGCACACTGGTTGTTGTGTGACATGTGGGAACACAGATGTGTTTTGGGTACATAACTGTATGGTATGACATGCTCAGGACATGTGGCAGGTAGACATACATTGGCCAAAGGTGGCCAGTCTGCTGCAGTAGGCCTCACAGCCATGTTATGCAGATATCCGCCATCAATCTGTTGAAGGGCAGTATGCATGACTTGCTGTGAAATTGTCACCTACAATGGATCACTGCCATTGTGCTGTTTGTTTTGGCAAGCCTTGACATCTATGTCACTGGACATTACACATTATATTGTGCCACTGCAACAGTCCTCCTAATCACCACATGGTCAATTCCCTAGTGACATATCACCAACCCTGGAAAAGAAGGCATAATACATGCAAAAAACAACTGTGTGCCCAGGTTACTAATCAAGGCATCTACCTTGAGAAGGGTATGTGAAGCCTACAGAGCCTTTCATGATGTGTGCAACTATGTGGATGAATAAACAGACTGTATCCTGCTTCTCATCATGAGCTTCATAATGACGTTTTACATGTGATGACAGAGCATGGTATCCTATGTGAGATTGGTTTTGATGAGAGCAGCATTAGTAGTTGCCAGGCATGAACAATTCTGTGTACTCCTCTACTTTCCACAGTCTTCACAAGGTAATTGTGTCCTTCCAGTACACAATGCTTGGGTAGTATCCAACTGCAGAATACCTGTGTAAAACCCCCAACTTACCTTCACATGGTATACATATAACACTTCCCAAACATGTTTGTTTGTGCTCTGTACAGACACCTTGGATGACTCTCTTCTTGGAACATGATGGAAGTAACTGCAATACTTAGTTGCATAAAAGACAACTAGCATGCACTGACAAGCAGCATCCCTAGATCTCTGAGTTGTATGATGTGAAACGGCATGGATATGAGCAGTAACAATGCCATACACCTACTGACACTGGACCAAAGACCATTTGTTTTGCTCAAGGCCAGATCATGCCTACTTACACTAACTGGTAGACCTCATTGAGTGTTAAACTATCCAATGGATGAGGGGAAGATGACTCACTCAACCTACCATGGCCTGACAAGATGTTTGACAATATTAGGCCATCAAGCCTTGCTGAAAACTGCGTAGGTTATTTACAGAGTGGTATGTCACTTGGTGGATAGGCAAGTGTCTGATAGTCATAATCTGAGAAGATAGCATTGAGATACCTACACTAGAATGATGCTAGTCACCAGTGGATTTCCCCAGAGATCATTAATGGAGTACCCCTTCTAGCCATTTCCTTCTCTGCAGTTATGGCCACTGTCAGTAACCTCTGACTGACTACATTAGCAGTTATTTGCATATTAGAATCTGTCACTGAATCCCACACATCACCAAAAGTTATCCAGGATAGCTGGAGACACATATTCCATTGTTATCAGAGACGCTGACAAATAGTAAATGCCAATAACTACACAATACTATTCTTTGGGAAGTCATCCACCCCTGGAAAATATGGTAGTGTCTGCACACTGCACACAGTTGAGCTATTAATCATGGAGTTATGGACACAGACAGTAATGGTGCCTTTGATTTTCACTGGTTGGTAAGATGTGGGGATCCATTCAATGTTGTAAAACCTATACAGAAAGGTATGGCATGTAAATCTCAGACTGTCATTGTTATATTATATTTGGCACTCATCACACCTATCATTGAGTGCAGTGGCACCTTTGATATGTCACTCCACAGGCATATGTTACAAGTGTAGCATCCACACAGTTTCCATGGTAAAGCAATACCCATTGTAGATAGCATATCCTATGCAGTCCGTGTCAAGATTGTACATGGGTAGTCTCACCCTGTGTCCTACATGCTTTGGATGGGATGTGTATGGCTACCGTACAAGGAGGTGTCAGATCCCACTGTGTACCTCCCATGTATCCAAGACAGGACTAACACATGTCTTACCTGTTCTACACACCTACACCATTGATGTGGCATAAATAGTACATGCTGGAGAGACAGGTATGTAACACAGACACTACGTCCTGTATGTAACAGGTCTCCATGCATATGAAGCACACATCTGTTGTAACACACATCATGTGCAAGTTACACAATGGGATGCAGAACAAGGCAATCATAACTGGTGCAGGAAAAAGTCTGTAATGGACACAGGAAATTTATAGATGGGTCATCTTCATCACCATAGCTTGTAGATGTGTTAGCTCCCGAAAACCTAGTGACACTTACCAAGGGTATCAGATCTTTTCACAGATGCATGAGTAGGCTGGATGATGCCATTGTCCTTGTTAGCCTGTTACACGCATATGAACCTATGGAGCCATGCACCTATAGTGCTGTACCTTGCTGAAGACATATTTCTTCTGTGCTGACATTCCATCTTGTGCTGTTTTGTCTATAGGTTTATTGTCACTGTGTATCCATAGGTGTCCCCTACAGACTCCTGAAACTGAAACAGAAACAGGACCATGATGCACCATTATTATGTAAGTATACAGCCATTACAACATCGTACAACATAAGGTACAAAAAATTATGTGGCTTACTCATTACAGATGTCAGCATACAGTATCTGTCAGTAACCAGTACAAGTGTCATGGCAAAGCAACACTGCATTACACAAGTACATACTAATTTATATAGTCACCCTGTGCATCTGACACATAGCTTCATTTTCCTGCATTGATGACGGGGATGACAGGGATGTGGCACAGGTATTATCACTTGCACAAGATATTGTGGGGGGGTGCGGGAGGCCTAGGCTGACCCAAAAGGTTGACAGGATGTGTGTGGGTCAGGAAGGGAAGCAGGCAAGATGGACCATGGAAATGTGCCGTGTGTTTCAGTAGGAGACCTGAATTTGACAGTGGTGTGTGAGAGAGTGCATGAACACAGTCAAGCTCACTGTTAGCCCTACATGTGTGCATGTTGGACAGCTTTGAACCATGCATGGTAGAACTAACAGTTCACCGTCTCCACCCACGGACATTGGAACTGGCTCTGCCAGGAGATACACTGGCACCTCCATGCCCAAGGTCAGAAACGGTGCTAGTACCTGATGGTGACTGCTGTCTTCTGGGACTGTGTCCTCCATGGGAATGCTCAGGACTATGAGCCCATGGCCTGCCACATCTTGGAGTGGACAGCACACTCCCATCTGAAGCACTGGATGTATTGCCACTACAGGAGTGTGATTGTGCATGATCACGAGAACTCTCAGCAGATAGGGTTGCTGACCTAAGTCCACAAGTCTAATGCTCAACTCCAACCAGATGTTCCATCACAGACAGTGTCCATTCCAAGACACATATTCTGTAATCAATCTCAGACCACCTTTTTTTCACTGCATCAGTGAACCGATCCAGTGTGTCACCAATGCTTTGGAGGCAGTTATGGATGTCAGACTGTGCTGCATGCATAACCCTGAGGATGCATCTGGAGTTCCTTTCAGAATGTGCCTGTGCCTCCATGATGGGCTGAAAAATATAACGAGAGAATCGTGATGTGACACTATCAACAGGTGGTGGAAGGATTGCAGACCTCCTACCAGCACCCCTGTCAATCCGCCTATTTGGAACCTCGCCAGCTCTCTGGCTATGGCCAGTGTCTACACTCACTGGAGCCAAAGTTGTCACACTTTCCTGTTCAATGTCCCCACCCTCTGACTATCCAATACCTGTGGCCTCCAGGGACTGGGTATGTGTAGGCATACTGACTGTGTGTAGTGACAATGAGGGCAGAAGAGGGATGTAAACCTCTAGGACAGATTCAGCCCCTGCAACCCCAACCTATGCCTTACTCTGGCCACCATCATTATCAGAGTCAGAAGATACATTGACATCAGGTTTTGTAGGGGACAGAGACCAACCCCCCCCCCCCACAGTCAGTTGTGGTAAGAAAGTGAAAAGCAGTTCATTAATACCTGCACTATTATACTCTGCAGTACTATGCTGCAGTATATGTAAAGCTCGATACATCATTGTCACTAATACAGACCTGTTTAAAACCCAACATCATATAGTAGGACATGAGGACATTATTTTCCCACAAACAGCTGTAGTTACTTGTAAATAAAAGCTCTTTACACAGCAATCTCATCAGCAACAATAAGGTATACTGTTGACATTTGTGAAGACTCTGGACAGTTGACACTTGACAATCTGTAATGTTGTGACAATACTGTCACATCTATCAGTGTGGTCACACCTACAAGGCATAGCTATGACTCTATCATGTGTACAGTCAGAAAATATCTGTGCAGTTGGCAATCATGCCAACAATATAGCAATCCAGGCAGCAGGCCTGGGATAACACTTTAGGGAATACATTGCTGCAAATCTACATCTGTAACAAAACAATGTTGTGCTTACAAGGAGCAGGACCATGGCCTTGTACGATACCCGACAGACATCTGAAAAGTTGAGGGGGAGGTAAGTACCACCACATGTTGTGCTATAACAAGGCACTACATCCATATATCTCACATTTACAGTAGCTACTGTGTTAATTGTTATGTTGCTCAAAATCTGAGCATGAGATTCAAACTGCAGTTTACCCCCCCAAAGTACAAAGACCTAACACCCATTTAAAAGTATGTACACCCTGACACACTGAATGCTACAGTATTCCATTGTTGATCAAACTAAGCTTACCTGCATGCTCTTCTGTTGTGGAAACTGTGGCACCTACATCCATGCTCTACGTTGTGATGGATACCTGTGAGCTGTTGTGTACTCGTAGGTTCACCAGGAATTCCTCATTGGCTAAGAGTGGTTGTTCTGCTGTAGGCCCTCCACTGGTGACACCATGATCCCTGGCTACATCTGCTGCTCTTCCGTGTGTAGCATTAATCATGTCTGTTGCATGGTGTCAAACCTTCTCATATGTCCTGCTCTGATGACTTATAGCATTCACGTCACAGACAAGGTCAGACTACAGTGCTGCCTACTGTTCCCTGTTTTTCCTCCGCTTGGACGGTAGGAGTTCATGGTGTTGACAGAAGACCTCCAGTATTATATAATTCTCTGCATCCATGAAAGGGGCACTTCATCTGGGATACATGTTTTCTGAAAGACAATAAAATGGGAACACATGTCAGGAGCACATACATGGAAGCACACAATGTAGAGATACAACAAGAATATAATGGCTGGCAGTATCCACTGCTTGATCAAACATGTCATATTCCACAGTGTGCAAACATACTAAGTGTGTGGATACAACTAAGATACTATTGATAGTCAGCTATTTCCATGTGTGCCATGACAGATACTGCTACATGATCATACACCCAACACTGAAGTCCATTGTAGTGTGTCCCCTAGGGGCAAACCCCTAATAATATGTCAAAACAGCAGTGCCAAACAAATAGCAGTGTGGTATTACAACCAGTATAAAGGGACAGTCCCAAAAGACCAGTGTGCCACATTGACAAAAAACATTCTGCCCGCGATGTGATGTAACAAATCTGGAGATCAATGACATGTCATTATCACAGTTCTAAGAAAGGCTTAATGGCATAATCCCCATTCCACCTAAGTATATTCACACATATGCATCATATTGTAAACATAAAGGTTACATACCTGCATGATAGAGTACAATGCCCCTCTGTTGATATGTGCAGATATATAAAGTTTTTGAGAATGCATCTACTGTGTGAAGAAAGTCTCATACAGACTGGTTTCCCATAGTCAGCTTTTTGCCTTTTAACATGCTTCTCATTACCAGGTGATTGCCTCTTAACCAATCGGTGCTTCCGAAATGCTGATTGCAGCCAACACAGATGATTTCCAGCATCGTCAGCCAATGACATGCAACAACTGAACAAGATATAAGGCCTTTGTGTAAATTAAAAGCCTTTTCTGATATGTTGTGCTGGACATTACTTGGGTCAAGAGACTACGTCATCACAGAGGGTAGGTCTGTAACAGCTACTTTTACATACAGATGTGTGTGCTATAGGCTGTAGCTGCTTCTTCAGGGAATAAGCATAGGCAGAAAGTGTGAACATTTGTGAGGACAACAAGCTGTAAGAGTAACTGTGGCAGCTGTGGCAGCCTTGTTATAGAGGCAGACCCAGAGCGAGGGTATCCCTTCCACTCAAATTAAGGCATGTGTTTAAGGTAAGAATGTTAGGCAACGGAATCACTTAACAGAGTACTAGGCAACATGTTTGTTGTGTAATTGAGCAACATAGGAGGTAAATATAACATTAGGTCAATGATTTGGGCAACTGTCAGGCTATGTGTTAC